>NC_043014.1:39770725-39810725 GCF_006345805.1 Octopus sinensis
AGAAGCCTGTCGTAAATATATATATATATATATATATATATATATATATTTGTGTGTCTGTGTTTGTCCCCCCCAACATTGCTTGACAACCAATGCCAGTGTGTTTATGTCCCCATGACTTAGCCGTTCAGCAAAAGAGATTGATAGAATAAGTACTAGGCTCACAAAGAATAAGTCCTAGGGGCAATTTGCTCAACTAAAGACAGTGCTCTAGCATGGCCACAGTCAAGTGACTAAAGCGAGTGAAAGAATAAAGATGTGTGTGTACACTAAATAAACCAGTTGAAGATGTGTTTCTGGGGTTAAATGGTGGTATTGTCATCTCTTAGAGGACAGCCACATTTAATTGGCCATACACTATATGTGTGTGTGTGTATATATATATATGTGTGTATATATATATATATATGTGTGTGTGTATATATATATATGTGTGTGTGTGTATATATGTGTGTATGTATATATATTTGTATATATATATATGTCTATGTATATGCATGTGTATATATGTATATGTGTTTGTATGTGTCTGTATATGCGTTTGTATATGTCTGTATATGCGTTTGTATATATGTCTATGTATATGCGTGTGTATATGTGTATGTATATATATGTCTGTATATGCGTGTGTGTCTATGGATATGGATATGCATGTGTATATATGTCTACGTATATGCATGTGTATATATATCTGTATATGCGTTTGTATATATGTCTATATGCGTATGTATATATGTTTGTGTGCGTGTGTATATATATATATGTCTATGTATATGCATGTGTATATATGTATCATCATCATCATCGTTTAACGTCCGCTTTCCATGCTAGCATGGGTATATGCATGTGTATATATGTATATGTGTGTGTATATATGTTTGTATATGTCTGTATATGCATTTGTATATATGTCTATGTATATGCATGTGTATATGTGTATGTATATATATGTCTGTATATGCGTGTGTGTCTATGGATATGCGTGTGTATATATGTCTACGTATATGCATGTGTATATTTATCTGTATATGCATTTAAATATATGTCTATGTATATGTGTGTCTATATATGTTGGTGTGTGTGTGTGTGTGTGTGTGTCTATGCATATTAATGCTATATTGTAATGTCTACATCAATGCGTTTTTGTTATGCAAAAGAGGCTTGTCCTTCTTTCTTCCTAAACCAGAATTGTTTACATATTTTCAAAATTACTTATAAAAAGCTAATTCCTAAAATGAAGTAATTTGTTGATAGGAGATCACACTGCTATCTTTATTTCCTAATTATGTACTTATTTCTATTGTATTCACCACATGTATCATCTGATATATGTTTCTATTATCCTCTTACTGTTGAGTTGCCTTTTACTGTGTTTATATTAGATTCAGACCTTGTTCAGGTTCCAACTTGCTAGACAGTTGTTTTCTAATGAATCTTGCTTGGGGGCAATAAAAGTAATCAGTACGAACCGAAGGACCTCAAGTTTTAATTATTTTACTTTTTTTAAGTGTTGAAAATTGGAATAATAATTTTAAGTATTGAACACTAATATACAATTAACCCTTTCGTTACAATATTTCTATTTGAATGCCTTTGTTTGAATCAGTTTTGAAAATATTGAAGAATTTAGGAAAGTAACTATCATAATAAGGTGGTATTTGGAACAGAAAGTAATTTAAAATTTTGATAGAAGTATTTTAAACTATATTTCGTTTTTGGATTTGGTTTGCAAGATTCTTTATATGAGTTCATGTGTTGAAGCATATTCTGTTGTGTCTGGGAGAGTCATTTTCTTTTTGTGCCTTATAATGTAACACAATCACCGGTAAAATTTTCACTTATTTCTTATTTTAATTTTCCTAAAATTTTCATTGCGCCTTGCAACCTTTTCATTAGGAAAATAAAAATATGAAATAAGTGGAAATTTTACCGGTCAGTGTGTTAAATAATAAGGCACAAAAAGAAAATGACTCTCCCCAGACATAACAGAATATTTTAAACACTTTGAAACAGGAAGTTTGTATCATAGAACCAAGAGCAGTCTCAAAAGGGTTAAAATCTTTTTCCATCAATTGTTTAACATCTACTTTTCCCTGCTTGCATGAGTCAGATGAGATCACGTTAAGATAGTTTTCTGTGGCTATCAACTTTCACCTGTTTCCAATGGGTAAAGACCCCCTTCTGTCATGCATGACAATGGAATTGCATCTAGAAAGTTACCCCCTGAGGCACAAGTCTGGGCAAGGTTGTTTATGGAAGGCCAGGAGTTGCCCATGCATACCGACCTTCCCTCTCCACGCCACCAGTGTTATCCAAGGGAAACACAAAGACCGATTTATCTTGGCACCAGTGATGTCGCAACTCATTTCTACAGCCAAGTGAACTGGAGTGAACATAAAATAAAGTGTCTTGCTCAAGAACACCACACAGCTCAGTCCGGGAATCAAACTCTCTACTTCATGATTGTGAGCCCAACGCTCTAACCACTGAGCCATGCACCTTCACATTCACTATAACCCTTCTGTATATTGGTTTCAAATTTTGGCACAAGGCCAGAAATTTCAGAGGAGGGAGTAAGTCGATTACATTGACCCCCAGTACTCAACTGGTACTTATTTTACCAATCCTGAAAAGACGAACGACAATGTTGACCTCAGCAGAATTTAAACTCAGAACATTAAGTCAGAAGAAATGTTGCTAAGCATTTTTTTTTTTTGGTGTGGTAACGATTCTTCCAGCTCACTGCTTAAATCCTTCAGTATATTAAGAAGTGAAGAATTTGAATGTGGTTATGTACAAAATTGAAAAGACCAATGCCTTGTGAGTGAATTTGGTAGACGGAAACTGAAAGAAGTCTGTCGTATATATGTATATATATATTATATATATATATAATATATATATATATATATGTATATATATATATATATGTGTGTGTGTGTTTGTCCCCCTAGCATTGCTTGACAACCGATGCTGGTGTGTTTTCGTCCCCATCACTTAGCGGTTCGGCAAAAAGACCGATAGAATAAGTACTGGGCTTACAAAGAATAAGTCCCGGGGTCGATTTGCTCGACTAAAGGCGGTGCTCCAGCATGGCCGCAGTCAAATGACTGAAACAAGTGAAAGATAAAAAGATAAAAGATAAATGTATGAGGTTTTTGTTTACAAAGATTGCAAGACATGTGAAGAAGCTCAGACATGCTTTTGCTGTGAGCTGCAAGTAATCAAAGCTGTTTGTATGAACAGTGAGGTATTTGTTTACAATCAGCAAACACATGAAGATAAGGGGAAATACTAACTCACTCATGTAAACACACAAACTCATGTGCACACACATAAACAACAAGTTGCTTTCATTTTCAGTTTCACTTATAAGATATTGTTCAACTTGCACTTATAGTAGAGGATATCCAAGCTATAGGACCTAACCCCTAACCATGTGGTTCCAAAACAAACTACTTATTCATACATCCATGCCATACTCTCTTTTTACTTGTTTCAGTCATTTGACTGCGGCCATGCTGGAGCACTGCCTTTAGTCAAGCAAATCGACCCCGGGACTTATTCTTTTGTAAGCCCAGTACTTATTCTATCGGTCTGTTTTGCCGAACCGCTAGGTGACGGGGATGTAAACACACCAGTATCAGTTGTCAAACAATGCTAGGGGGACAAACACAGACACACAAACATATACACACACACACATACATATATACGACAGGCTTCTTTCAGTTTCTGTCTACCAAATCCACTTACAAGGCATTGGTCGGCCTGAGGCTATAGCAGAAGACACTTGCCCAAGATGCCACGCAGTGGGACTGAACCCGAAACTATGTGGTTGGTAAGCAAGCTACTTACCACACAGCCACTCCTACGCCTATGAGTATTATCATAGGCATCATCATCATCATCATTATTTAATATCTGTTTTCCTTGCTGGCATGGGTTGGATTGTTTGACAAGAGTGGATCAGCTGAAGAGGGGTTCAGGCTCCATGTGTTTTGGCATGGTTTCTATGGCTGGATGCCATTCATAATGGCAACCACTTTACAGAGTGTACTGGGTACACTTACACAGCAGTGGCACAGGTGCTTTTACGTGACGTAGGTACAGGTGCTTTTTACATGGCACCAACACCCACAAGCCTGCAAGATTAGGAACGCTCAGCTGAAGAGGGTTGCAGGAGACATGCCTGTAGGCAAGGACAACCATGATTTTACTTAAAAAGCACCATCCGAATGTGGCCGATGCCAGCGCCGCCTTCACTGGCTTCTGTGCTGGTGGCAGATAAAAAGCACCAGCCGATCGTGGCCGCTGCCAGCCTCCCCTGGCACCTGTGCCGGTGGCACGTAAAAAGCACCCACTACACTCACGGAGTGGTTGGCATTAGGAAGGGCATCCAGCTGTAGAAACACTGTCAGATCAGACTGGAGCCTGGCGCAGCCTCCTGGCTTCCCAGACCCCGGTCGAAACGTCCAACCCGTACTAGTACGGAAAACGGACATTAAACGATGATGATGATGATGAGGTGTCTTCTCAAGCACAGCAAGCTGCCAGGAGCTTCAGTCCCCTGTCACCCCTTCTGTGAGGCCCAACGTCTGAAGATCCTTTCTCACCACTTTGCCCCATGTCTTCCTGGATCTACCACTTCCACATGTTCCCTCCACAATTAGAGATCAGCACCACTTGATGCAATTGCCTTCATTCATGCATGCACATCACATGACCATACCAGTGCAGTCTTCTTTCTTGCACACTACATCTGATACCCTGTATACCCAGTTTTTCTCTCAAATCACTTACACCCTGTCATATATGCACACTGACATTGCCCATCCAGAGGAGCATACTGGCTTCATTTCTTTGAAGTGACTTCATTTAAATACACATATATACATATATACCTGTCTGTCTGTCTGTCTGTCTGTCTGTCTGTCTGTCTGTCTGTCTGTCTGTCTGTCTGTCTGTCTGTCTGTCTGTCTGTCTGTCTGTCTGTCTGTCTGTCTGTCTGTCTGTCTGTCTGTCCGTCCGTCCGTCCGTCCACACATTCATATGCATACACTCACATATCTTGCATGTACAGTTAGTTGTACAACTACTACTGTATGGGTAAGAGCACCATTTTATTATAGTCAGAACTGAATAAAACTCATCTTCAACACCATCACTATCATCTCCACCACCACCACCACCATCATCATCAGTTAATGTCTGCTTTCCATGATGGCACAAGTTAGATGCTGCATCATCATCTGAATCATTTCTTATTGGGAACTACTGCTTCTAAATGCTGGTGCTTGTACATTTGTTTTCTATAATTGGATGCCATCCGTATGTGGCTATTGCCAGCGCCGCCCCGACTGGCCTCCGTACCGGTGACACATAAAAAGCACCATCCGATTGTAGCCGTTGCCAGCCTCGTCTGGCACCTGTGCAGGTGGCACGTAAAAAGCACCCACTACACTCTCAGAGTGGTTGGTGTTAGGAAGGGCATCCAGCTGTAGAAACACTGCCAGATCAGACTGGGCCTGGCACAGCCTTCTGGCTTCCCAGACCCCAGTTGAACCATCCAACCCATGCTAGCATGGAAAACGGACATTCAACAACAATGATGATGATGATGATGATGCCTTTCCTATTGCCAGCCAGTTTACAAAGTGTACTGGGTGCATTTTCTTGTGGCACCATCACCAGAGAAGTTGAGTAGATCTCAGCACGACAAGTTTAAAAGGATCTCACAACCCTACACTTTTTCTGCTCATTTCGCCAATCACTTTGCACCGTCTGTTGGGTTTATTTTTGTGACACCAACCTTATCCTTACTCACTATTCACTTGTATAGGGATTGTGGCAGGGCTCTGTCATGGGCCTGGCACAGGCATCGTTAAAGTGGAGTGTACTAAGAGTTAATGAATATAAGAGTTTTTTTTTTTAATGAATAAACTATCAAGTGTTCAGTTGTTAAAACCTGTTGTTAATTATTGATTTCTTATCTAGGAACATGACTACTCATTTATAGGTTAGTAAAAATATAATATTAATAATGTTTATGTCTGTCTTACAGATACAAGTAAATTCAAATTGCTACAAAAACAGGTTAGGAATTAAAACAAGAACTTCATTCATACTCGGTCTGCTGGAAGCTTATCTCTAATACTCACTATATCTATCATTAATTATTCTCTCACTCTCTATCACAGTGTTCCAACAATTTGTCTGTCACATTTTATCCTTTCCTTAACAACCTTGGTAGCTTCCAAAAAATCTTTTTAACGATTAGTTATTGATTCAATACCTTATTTGCCAGGATTTCTCATAAACATACTGTGAATTACTCAAGTGTCACTGAGCTAATTTTAAGTCAATACTCATCAAAAGATTTCTTACAAGGCACTTATTCTCTTTCATCATTGAAATTCATTAAAAAAAGACCCCAACATGTCTAGCCTTATACCTTTTTATTGTTCTTTTTACTTGCTGGAGCAGACACCGTTCTGAAGGGTTTAGGTGAACAAATCGACCCCAGTACTTATTTTTTAAGCCTGGTCTCTTTTGTAGAACTGCTAAGTTACATGGATGTCAACAAACCAACACCATTGTCAAGCAGTGGTGAGGGAAAACGCAACACAAACACAATGGCACACACACAGACACACTCACACACACACACACATAACAGACTTCCACACAGTTTCTGTCTACCGAATTTTCCAAATCCTCTAACAAGGTTTTGGTTGACCTGGGGCTATAGTAGAAAACACCTGCCCAAGGGGCTGTGCAGCGAGACTGAACCCAAGACGACATAGTTGAGAAGCAAGCTTCTTATTCACATAACCACACCTGTATATATGAATAATCTAATCTACTTAATTATTGTTAATCTACCTATTCATTTGTCAAGTTTGTTTCATCTAACATTGACATTCAGTTATTTATTTCATTTTAAATGTTATCAGTAATCGCTAGTAAATAAATTTTTATAAATTAGGCATAGCTATGTTGTGAGAAATTTACTGCTCAACCACATGATTCCAGGTTCAGTCCCACTGTGTGGCACCATAGACAAGTGTCTTCTCCCACATCCTCAGGCCAATTAAAGCCTTATGAGTGGATCTGGTAGTCAGAAGCTGAAAGAAGTCTGTCATATATATATATATATATATATATATATATATATATATATATATATATATATACATACACTTTTACTCTTTTATTTGTTTTAGCCATTTGACTGTGGCCATGCTGGAGCACCGCCTTTAGTCAAGCAAATCGACCCCAGGACTTATTCTTTGTAAGCTTAGTACTTATTCTGTCAGTCTCTTTTGTTGAACCGCTAAGTTACGGAGACGTAAACACACCAGCATCAGTTGTCAAGCGATGCTGGGGGAACAAACACAGACACATAAATATACACACACACAAACATATATATGTATACATGGGCTTCTTTCAGTTTCCGTCTACCAAATCCACTCACTAGGCTTTGGTCGACCCGAGGGTATAGTAGAAGACACTTGCGCCCAAGGTGCCACACAGTGGGACTGAACCCAGAACCATGTGGTTCATAAGCAAGTTACTTACCACACAGCCACTCCTATGCCTATTAATAAATATATATATATATGTGACAAAGGATTGAGACACTTGGTGTCTGGCTGTACTCAAGAAGACTGCACCCTGCAGAAGTGTGAAGACCGATCCTTCTGGTTGTGTAACACACATATGGTGGTGGCATATAAGAGCACCCATGCAGTGACATATAAATGGCACTCGTGTGGAAACATAAAAGCTCCTGTGTGATGTGATGTAAAAGTGTCTGTGTGGTGCTGTGTAAAAGCGCCTGTGTGGTGTCATTTAACAGCGCCCAACACACTCTGTAAAGTGGTTTGCATTAGGAAGGGCATCCAGTCATAGAAACCATACCAAATCAGACTGGAGTCTGGTGCAGCCCCACCAGCTTGCCAGCGCTGGTCACTAGCCAACTCATGCTAGCATGAACAAAGGACATTAAATGGTGATGATGATGATGATGATATGGTTCAAATGTACAGAAAACAGTTGACAGAGACAGATGAGGGAGCAACAAGCTGGCATACTAGTTTGACACTGGAGAAAAAAATGGAGAAGTCTTTGACATTTCGAGCCTATGCTCTTCGACAGAAAGGAATGAGAAGGATAAAAATGGAGAGAGAGAGTGAGAAAAGAATGTGCTGGAATTAATGGTTCTACATGTACACCTATGTGTGTTTGTCTTTGTATTTGTCCCCTTTAACTTAACAGTTTGACATAAGAGATCATTACAATTACTACCAGTCTTAAATAAATAAAACAAACAAACAAACAAGTTGTGGTGTAAATTTGTTCTACTAAACTCCTTTAAGGTGTTACCCCAGCATGGCTGTAGTCCAATGACTAAATCAAGTAAAAGATGAAAAGATATTTGTCTCTCTGAAAAATTTTCGATTAATACTAATCAATGTTTGTGATTTACATGATTCAAAATGGGTATTAGTAAACTATATTTTTGTATTTGATATAATTCCATGCCACTTATTATTAATACTAAATAATTCCGCAGTCACTAGTTCTCTTCAGGAACAAACCAATTAGTTGTCAAATCTGTTTACCACTGAGAAGTCATCAGTAATTTTTAATTAATTACATCAGCCTGTTGTTAACACTTTGTAGATATATGATCGGATTCCTTAATACTTATTTATAATTATTTATGGTATAGCATACTAACACAACAAGCTTAATCAGTACCTAGCACTATGGTTAATATTAAAACGACAGCCTGTGAAATAATCCCTGTTTTATAAGGATTAATATTTGTTTGTTTATTTCTGCTCTTCTATCTAGAAATTATTCAGTGGATTTCATATCTTAGTCGCTTACATACTTCTCCCTGTGTTCCTCCATAATATGACAGACAAAATTTTGTCCTAAAAGGAAGTATATTGCAGTATAATCAATATTAGTTGTGTCATATTAGTACCTTATGTAGTATGTTTATGTTGTATGAACCAAATATTTAATGGATGACTAGAGATCATTACGAAGGCGGATTTTATTTACATTTAAAAAGAAACTTTAAAACCAATTTGACTCGCACGTCACATACTTGCCCCACGCTTGTATATACATACGTATATATATATATATATACATACGTATATATATATATATATACATATGTCCACTTTTCCATACTGGTATGCATCGACTGGAGTTAATTGAGACAGATTTTTTATGCCCAGACACCCTTCCTGGTGCCAGCCCTCTCCGGTTTCCAAGCAAGGTAATGTTTCCTCATCATCAGATATGTTTTCACACAATTACTAGAATTTTTGCTTGTATAACAGCAACATGCATTTAACAAGAGACACAAACATGCACACAAGCACACACATAGACATACACGTATGATAGGTTCTTTCAGTTTCTGTCTACCAAATCCACCCAAGAGACTTTGTTTGGCCTGAAGTTATAATAGAAGACACTTGTCCAAGGTGTCATGCAGTAGGACTGAACCCAGAACCATGAAGTTGGGAAGCAAATTTCTTAGATTTATTATATTTTTTACAAGAAGAGTGGTGAAAGTGATTTTGAAGTTCAGCCCTTTAGTGTTTAAACCGGCCCTATCCGGCCAAAATTTTCTACCTGTTTTATGTTCAAACTAGTCAGATATGGTCATTCATAGCTACCTTATTGTGTCATTTTAAAAATAAACAATCACATCATTGAAATCTCAAAGCCATGAAATGATGCAAGATTAATTTTACATGGTGTGAATACATAAGCTTTACATTTGACAGAATAATCTGAATGCTAAAGGGTTAGACCTGCTATCTTTCATGAAATCTGTTACAGGTTTTGCAAAAGTATGATAGATAAGTAGTGTATTAAAAGTATTGAGTGATCTTTCAGCTCAATGTGAAATTGTTATTATTATAACGCAACATAAAAACGAACGTGTGTGTGTGTGTGTTCTTATTACATTTTTACAATATGTTGCAATAAGTTACTGGTTTTTCATGTTCTTTTATCAAGTATTTCCATTGTTAAGTTCAAAATTATTGCTGTATTTTTCAAGTGTACATTCTAGTTTAGGCAGTTACCGTTCCAGCTTTACCAGCTTTTCCATTATGAATTCATACTAGCATGAATGAGCATTTGTTTGTGTGTGTATGTGTGTGTGTGTGTGTGTGTATTTCATTGCAGAATACCTGTTTAAAGCTATGGTAATATCTTAATCTGTTGCATTTGCTAATATTTTACTGATTTCAGTCATTGGATCGAAGCCATACTGCAGAACCGTTTTGAAGGGCTTTTTTTTCTAATCAATCAAATTAATCTCAGTAACTTATTTTAAAGTCTGCTGCTTATTCTGTCTGCTTCTATTTTGTTGAATACATCACTAAAAAAGGGGTGAGAAACAGACACTGGTTGCAAGCAGTCTCATAAAGACAAATTCTAGAGAGAGATAAACACACAGATGAACTTACACAAATACATACACACATTCATAGACATGCATGCACACTCTCACATGCACTCACACACACACACACACACACACACACACACACACACACACACACACACACACACACACACACACACACACACACACACAAGACTGGGCTTGTGAGTGAATTTGGTAGTTGAAAACTCACTTTTGTAAGTGAGTGTCTTCTACAGTAGAAGACAACTTACTCAAGATATTTGCTGTAGGACAGAACCCCAAACCATCTTCAGATTCTGAGACCAAATTCCGCTGAGGTTGACTTTGCCTTTCATCCTTTTGGGGGTCGATAAAGCAAGCACCAGTGGAGCACAAGGGTTTATATAGTCGACTTACCCCTTCTCTGGAACTTGCTGGCCCTGTGCTAAAATTTGAAACCATTATTATCATTGTCATTGTTTTTATCTATATATATATAAATCAGAAACTCTGTGTGTGTGTGTGTGCATGCAAGTTTGAAGGTTTATAACTTGAGTTCCAGTAACTGATTCAATTGAAATTTCCGACATGCATTTGGTATGTTCCAAGGCATATTTTAGTCATAACAACTGTTTCCATCAATGTTCGGTTTTTGCAAAAACTTGATCGATAACTATCGACTTTTCCAAAAAGTCGTCCAATTTTGATCAACTTTACATACCTATGCATTCTTACCCAAGGTTTTTTGTTTCGTGATTATTTTTTTCAAATTATGTTTCATTTGAGCACAACATGGGAAAAATTAACTCAAAAAAATGCCTTTAAGGCAAGCCATAGCGCCGGAACCATTGAGCCAATTTAAACCAAACTCGGTAACGAATGCATTTTCACCCAACGAGTCTTATGTCATGGTTCATTTCATTACATTGTGCTTTGTTCGAGCACAATTCGACAAACTCGCATTCGAACAAAATGCTTTTGTTGAGGTAGCTCCTGATTTATTCTTCTCAGAACACTGACTCCATTTATTCTTCGATGCATAAACGATTAATCTCCACCATGGTGTGCACACACATTGTGACCTCATGTGACCTCAAAATAGCCACTGCCTATAAACAGTAAACATCCGGCACTGAGGTTTTCCATTGAAATAAATGAAAGCAATTTCTATGTGTAGCATGAGATAGTTAAAGCAATAATAGCCTCTGCACTGCACAAGCTACTGGTAAGTACTTACTACTTCCTTCATCCATTTCACTAGCAGTAGTAACTAGTGTTGCATGGGTCTTAATAAATTACCATGAAACTGCAGAAACAGGTGTACAGACAACAAGCAGGTGTATTCATTTGATGCTTGGGAAAGTGAGAAAGTCTTTTACATTTCGAGCATATGCTCTTCAGCAGAAAGGCATATGAGGAAATAAACAGAGAGAGAATAAAAAAACACTTGTGGATTTAGCAATCAATCATGGTGACTGGTTGGAAAAAAGTAGTTTGACAGGAGAGCTAGGAAGAAGGGGAGATACTCGCACACACATGTATGTGTGTGTGTCTTTGTGTTTGTCCTCCACCACTACTTAGAACCAGCATTGGTTGGTTTGTACCCCTGTAACTTAGCAGTTTGGCACAAGAGACCAATATAATAAGTACCAGGCTTAAAAAGTAATACTGGGGTTGATTTGTCTGATGAAACCCTTTGAGGTGGTGCTCCAGCATTGCCACAGTCAAAAGACTGAAATAAGTAAAAAAAAAAAAACAAGAGCACTCAGCGAGCGCAAAACTCCACCAAGGCAACACCGACATTCTCTCAATGATTAGCCAAAGATGATTTTTAAAATGAGAATATCTGAAATAAACTCAACTGCTCTCACAAACAAGAATACTAAAAATGAACCCAACTGCTCTCAAAAATTAAGTGAAAAAATGGAAAAATAATCCAGAATTCTTGTCTGATACTGGATCAACCACAAAATCTAATCAGTTTATGCTAGTCATGAGGCTGATCATTCCTGAAAGTTTCATCTGAATCCATCCAGCGGTTACCTCTGCCTTCGCTAAGGTGGAGGTAATAAAGCATGATGATGATGGCGATAACAGCAATGCTGTTTTTTTTCTTTTTTTTTTTTTCAAAATTTTTGCCAAGTCCAGCAGTTTCATGGGCAGTTGTAAGTCGATTACATTGACTTCAGTGCTCAGCTGGTACTTATTTTATTGACTCTGAAAGGATGAAACACTAAGTCAACCTTAGTGACCTTTGAACTAAGAGCATAAAGCATTTTGTCTGGCGTGCTAATGAACTTGAAGTTAATATTAATTAAACAATAATGCATCTATTGATCCTTAATATGTTTTGGCAGCTTCACATGTAATTAATTATCTGATTATCATTGTTTTTCATCAATAGAGAACATCTCCTTTCTGTAGTTCAGTGGTTTTCAAATAGGATCCATACGAACCCTGAGGGTCCACATAAAACTTTTGGGGGTCCACGCATCAAAATAATAAATTTAAGGTCCCCTGAAAAAATGTTGCTTTAGATGTATGTATTGGTATGTATTGCAAGAAACAGCTGGGTTTCTTTCTCTAACAGTTTATTTAGTTCATCATACACAATTCGGATCTTTTCGGTTTGAACGGCAGTTTTTTATAGCGATGTCATATGAAATTGTCACCCATAATTATGACCCTAGTATCAATCTATTGCATTTCAATATGTTTTAGGGTTAGGGTTAGGGTGGGGGGAACGGTATCTTTTTTTCTTCACAAATGTAAATAAACCCAATCTGTTTCTTAAACGAGGGACATATTCATACGGCACAGAATGTTTTCACCTCAATAGACGTCACTGATTGGTTGAAATTGCAGAAATTGAAGAAAAAACAACAACAAATATCTTACAAACTATAGAATTTTCTCAATAAAGCAAAGAGAAAAAGATGTTTTATAAACACATTCTACCAGTATACGAAGTTTAAAATTTTTTAGTTACCTAGAAATTATGTTAAAAACTGCCGTTCAAACTGAAAAGATCCCACAATTCTAATATGCGAAACACAAAATAGGAATTTAGAAAAAAGTATCCATAAGACTAGTTTTTAAACATTGAATGACTCTGAGGTCCATTAGAATAAAATGCTAATCAAAGGGATCCATAGATAAAGAAATGGTTGAGAACCCCTGCATGACACATGATTCACCAGTGTAAGGGGGACTTTGAGACACAATGGTGTTTTGACCTCATTGCAAATCTCATCAGTGGAAACTACTCCTACTGGACCGATGAATTTGACAAGAGCATGGCTCAGGAGAAATGAGGTCAAACTACTGTGGTGTCTTAAAGTACCCTTACACTGGTGAATCATGTGTGCTATGAACAAATATTATCTAAAGGGACGGGGTGGTCTTTTTTGACAGAAAAACCCAACAGCCTCGAGCTGGCAGAATCGTTAGCAAGCTGGGCGAAATGCTTCGTGGTATTTCGTCTGCCACTATGTTTTGAGTTCAAATTCTGCCAAGGTTGACTTTGCCTTTCATCCTTTCAGGGTCGATTAAATAAGTACCAGTTACGCACTGGGTCAATATAATCGACTTAATCCATTTGTCTGTCCTTGTTTGTCCCCTCTGTGTGTAGCTCCTTGTGGGCAGTAAAGAAATAAGATATTCATGTTCAAATCTGCCAGAAAGTATTAAAAATGAATAGAGATGTTATTGTTTGGATTTTCGCTGTTCTGTGTGTACTCCATGAATAATACTGGCTTCAAAATTTGGCACAAGGCCAGCAATTTTTGAGGTGGGGGCCAGTCAATTACACCAGCAAAGTTGATTTTGGCAGAATTTGAACCCAGAATGTAAAAATGGACGAAATGCCACAAAGCATTTTGCTTGGTGTGCTAGCTTTCCACCCTACGCCTTGAATAATATTAATTAGAAATGAAGTTGAATATATTCTGTGAAGGCACATGACTCGGTGATAGGTGTGTCGGGCTCACAATCATGAGGTAGTGAGTTTGATTCCCTGACCAGGCTGTGTGTTGTGTTCTTGAGCAAGACACTTTATTTCACATTGCTCCAGTTGACTAAGCCGTAGAAATGACTTGCAACATTGGTGCCAAGCTGTATCAGCCTTTGCCTTTCCCTTGGATAACATCGGTATCATGGAGAGGGGAGGCTTGTACGCTTGAGCAACTGATGGTCTTCCATAAACAACCTTGCCCGGTCTTGTGCCTCAGAAGGTAACTTTCTAGCTGTAATCCTGTGGTCATTCATGACCGAGGTGTGTGTGTGTGGGGGGGTCTTATGTTCTATGAAATTGATAGTTGACCGAAATCAAACTCAAGGAATAATTGTTATTACCAATTTATCACAAGATATTGATTATAGAATCAGTTTTTAAACCTCCAAGGTCTATAAATAGTGAATGTCAAGATTCGGTCAAGTGGAATAATATGTTGTATGATGTGCCATATACAACTGAATGGAAAAAATGGCGGCAGTGTGTGGGTGTGTTCTGTAAGAATTTAAGTTGATATGGTTGCTGAATGGTTGATATAGCAGTGGTGGCGGTGTGTGTGTGTCCTGTAAGAATTTAAGTTGATATGGTTGCTGAAAGTTTCTCCAGTCTTTCACATGGAAATTCTAGATTATGTTCGGTATTAACATTCCCATGCAAATTTTCCAACTATGCCCTTTACCTTGGACAGGATGGCTGTATAGTTAAGACATTCACTTTGCAACCACATGGTTTTGGGGTTTAGTCCCAATGCGCAGCGTCTTGAGCAAGTGTCTTCTACTCTAGCCTCAGGTCAACCAATGCTTTGTGAGTGAATTTGGTTGATGGAAACTGTGTGGAAGCTCATCACATGTGTCTGTGTGTCTTTATTCTTGTGTCTGATCTCCACCACATGACAACTACCATTGACTTGTTTCAGTTCTTGTAACTTAGCAAACTTTGGCAAAGGAGTGGCTGTGTGGTAAGTAGCTTCCTTACCAACCACATGGTTCCGGGTTCAGTCCCACTGCATGGTACCTTGGGCAAGTGTCTTCTACTATAGCCTCGGGCTGACCAAAGCCTTGTGAGTGGATTTGGTAGACGGAAACTGAAAGAAGTCCGTCGTATATATGTATATTTGTGTGTATGTGTGTGTGTGTGTGTGTGTGTGTATGTCTATTTGTCCCCCAATATCGCTTGACAACTGATGCTGGTGTGTTTACGTCCCCGTAACTTAGCAATTCAGCAAAAGAGACCAATAGAATAAGTACTACGCTTACAAAGAATAAGTCCTGGGGTTGATTTCTTCGACTAAAGGCGGTGCTCCAGCATGGCCGCAGTCAGATGACTGAAACAAGTGAAAGAGTAAAAGAGTAAAGGAGACCAATAGAATAAGTACCAGACTTAAAAAATAAGTCCTGGAATCAAGCTGTTGGACTAAAACTCTCCGAGGCAGTGCTCCAGCTTGGCTATAGTCTAGTAAGTGAAACAAGTAAAAGTTAAACGATGAAATAATTATTAAAAGCTGTAATGATTTTATTTGAAAATAATGCAATGGCTTCTAATTAAAAGTATCATGTCGATTATGTTACCTAACAAGATATGGGGAGATCTTCACTTGTTTCTTGGGAAAATAGTTTATACATAAATGCCTGTAAATGGGAAATACAGATAATATTAGTACAAATAGTTATGCGAGTTTAACAGGAAATAGTGGCTGGCAATATTTGTTTTTCCACTCTATTCTCTTTCAAGTAGTCTGAGTTAAGTTTTATGGCCCATAGCAGAAATAATTGGCCTAAATTTAACCACTTAGGTTGAACATCATTATTAAGTTTATATGAATTGAATTGCTACAGACTTGCTGGAAGGTAGCAGTTGTATTTGATTCTTTGATGCTTCTTGGTTTGATTTAAGGAAATTAGTGATGGTTTGTCTCCAAGCACTCTCCTGAAAATAAATTTGTCTTTCTGGAAGTGTCAAAATATTTACTAGAAGTTAATTTAATCAACTCTATACTCTCTCTTTACTCTTTACTCTTTACTCTTTTACTTGTTTCAGTCATTTGACTGTGGCCATGCTGGAGCATCACCTTTAGTCAAGCAACCACTTCTGGCAGTGCCATGTAAAAGTGGCCATGTGGTGCCATGTAAAAGCACCCATACAGTGCCACATGAAAGTTCCTGTGTAGCGTCCCATGAAAGTGCCTGTGTGGTGTCACGTAAAAGTGCCCATGCAGTGCTATGTAAAAACACCCAGCACACTCTGTAAAGTAGTTGGTGTTAGGAAGGGCATCCAGCTGTAGAAACCATGCCAAATCAGATTGGAGTCTGGTGCAGCTTTCCAGCCCTGGTCAAACCATCCAACCCATACCAGCACAGACAGCAGACGTTAAATGATGATGTGTTTGTTTATTATTAGAATGGCATTGTATGGTTAGTTAGTTAGTTAATTCTTTGGCTCAAAAAGCAAAAAGCAAGGTCATGTAGGGAGACATGGAGTTATGTACAGGGTGGTGTTCAGGTAAAGAGTTCAGGCCACTTGTAGTCAAGGGAGACTTTGAACCGAGTGGTCGTCGGCATCTTCACCATCTCGTCCGGCAGCTTATTCCATGGATCTGCAACTCGGACGGAGAAAGCCCCTCTCCTTCGATTGAGATGAAATCATCGCAGATAGAGCTTTTTGGAATGACCCCGCAGCCGACGCTCTGGAGCAGGAGTGAAGAACAGCTCTTTCGAGAGGTTACACTTTCCGCTTATGATGTTGTGAGCAAGAATGAGATCACCACGGCGGCGGCGTTTTTCTAAAAACAGGCAGAATATTTTGGGCTGAATAAAGCCAGTTTAAACAACCAAGGGTTAAAGTTTCAACTAAGGTTACAAAATTCTGATTGGCTGAAATAACATAATTTCTAGGTCCTTTCTTGTTCAAGTCACAATCTGTTTATCCCTTAATTTTTAAACTTTTATTTTATATGGAAAAGACCTAAGAAATTAGCCTAAATTTGCTTACTTTCATACCACTCCTGTCCACAAATATTTCACTTACTGTATTCTAGAAGATACAAAGATATGAGAGATTTTTCTTCCTTTAAAATTAATCCAGAAATTATAGAGCTTCACAGAATCTAGCATGGTTGTAAGCATTTTTTTGTTCTAAACAAATGCTATTTAGACAATGCTATTTGTTCTTGTTTTCTTACCAGAACATGTCTTTACATGCCATACCTTACAGTTATTTATTATCTTATTGTCATTACTTACATCCTCAAAACTTTTATTATGAACAAGGTAACTTTATTCTCTGCTTTGTTTTCTTCTCAAGCCTATATTTTAACACTTTAACTTATTTATTGTTTTTTTGGATCTTTTCGGTTTGAACGGCAGTTTTTAAAAAATAATTTCCACGTAACTAAACACTTTTAAACTTCGTATACTGGTAGAATGTGTTTATAAAACATCTTTTTCTCTTGGCTTTATTGAGAAAATTCTATGGTTTGTAAGATATTTGTTGTTTTTTTTTCTTCAATTTCTGCAATTTCAACCAATCAAACACGTCTATTGAGGTAAAAAACATTCTGTGCCGTATGAATATGTCCCTCGTTTAAGAGACAGGTTGGGTTTATTTACATTTGGGAAGAAAAAAAGATACCGTTCCCCCACCCTAACCCTAAAAGAGATTGAAATGCAATAGATCGATTCTAGGGTCATAATTATGGGTGACAATTTCATATGACACCGCTAGAAAAAACTGCTGTTCAAACTGAAAAGATCCGGTTTTTTTTTCAAAAAAATATTTCAACAGTATTTATTGAAATATAAATGTGTTTTTAAACACTCAAGATAAATACTAACATCACCACACTTTTTTAACACTCATTTAGCACTCATTTTAACACTCATTTGCATAGTTCATAAAACGAACCATTGCCACAGTTCTCTCTGTTGCCATCATTGGTTACAGTGTTATTCTTCCTTCACCCTACCTGTCGCTACACTCCCTATGCTCTTCTTGCATTAAATCACTCGCTCATATGTGTTACTCAGTTTCCTATTTCGTTCAGGTATATCTAGCGGGGTTATTAACTGTAGGTGGCATTTTTTGATATCTGGTATTGAAAATGTTTCATGTGTATTTAGTGGTCACTATACTCTTTTTACTCTTTTACTTGTTTCATGTCAGTATACTCTTTTACTTGTTTCAGTCATTTGACTGTGGCCATGCTGGAGCATCGCCTTTAGTCAAGCAAATCGATCCCAGGACTTATTCTTTGTAAGCCTAGTATTTATTCTATCAGTCTCTTTTGCCGAACTGCTAAGTTACGGGGACGTAAGTGTTAAGCGATGTTGGGGGGACAAACACAGACACACATACATACATATATATATCATCATCATCATCATCGTTTAACGTCCGTTTTCCGCGCTAGCACGGGTTGGATGGTTTGACCGGGGTCTGGGAAGCCAGGGGCTGCTCCAGGCTCCAGTCTGATCTGGCAGAGTTTCTACGGCTGGATGCCCTTCCTAACGCCAACCACTCCGCGAGTGGAGTGGGTGCTTTTTACGTGCCACCTGCACAGGTGCCAGGGTGGGTCTGGCATCGATCACGATCGGTTCGAGCTTTTAACGTGCCAGCGGCACGGAAGCCAGCCAAGGCGGCGCTGGCATCGGTCACGTTTGGATGGTGCTTTTTGGGGGTGCAGGTAATATAGGGAAGCACCAGTGGGGAGGATTGGGGTGAGGAACGATGACAGCTAGGGTTGATGCAGGTTCGTAGGAAATAAAACGTAGGACTTCACGAGTGGGGGAGGGGACTGGAAGGAGATAGCCGGTTGAGGCAGTGACAGATTCAAAAACAGGAGGAAACGTAGGATAGGTGGGGGGGGGGTTGATGAGCTGCAGCGCTAGCTGCTTGTCTTGGTGGGGGGGGTAACACACAGTGAAAGCATGTGAGGAGGAGGGGTAGGAGGGAGAGACACACGTAATGGTGGTGAGGGAGGGCATATCCGGTGAGAACAGTGTTCACCGGTATTGGTGGTGGGGGTGGGAAAGGGCGGGAGAACAGTGTTCACCGGTATTGGTGGTGGGGGTGGGAAAGGGCGGGAGAACAGTGTTCACCGGTATTGGTGGTGGGGGTGGGAAAGGGCGGGAGAACAGTGTTCACCGGTATTGGTGGTGGGGGTGGGAAAGGGCGGGAGAACAGTGTTCACCGGTATTGGTGGTGGGGGTGGGAAAGGGCGGGAGCACCGCGAATGGTGAAGATCGAATTAAAGGATTGAAGGTTCTTTAGAGAAACGGGCGGAAATGGCGATGTTTTTAGGGTGGCATAGAGAAAGAAAAGGAAAGCAAAGCAGATTGGTGGTTATAAGTTCAAAACATTTAAACGGTAGACAAATGTATGTATGTATGTATGTATGAAAAAGAAGGGAGAAAATCTTCTTAGCTTGCTTATGGACATCGCTGTAAGTCGGAGAAGAAATGATAGTGAATGGTGGAGATCGAATTAAAGGATTGAAGGTTCTTTAGAGAAACGGGCGGGAATGGCGATGTTTTTAGGGTGGCATAGAGAAAGAAAAGGAAAGCAAAGCAGATTGGTGGTTATAAGTTCAAAACATTTAAACGGTAGACAAATGTATGTATGTATGTATGTATGTATGAAAAAGAAGGGAGAAAATCTTCTTAGCTTGCTTATGGACATCGCTGTATATATATATATATATATATATATATATATATACAATGGGCTTCTTTCAGTTTCCATCTACCAAATCCACTCACAAGGCTTTGGTCAGCCCGAGGCTATAGTAGAAGACACTTGCCCAAGGTGCCATGCAGTGGGACTGAACACTATTGTTGAAATATTTTAAAATATTTTCTGAGTATAACTGATTTTATTGCTCATAAATTTTAACAATAAAATCTCATGACCATATGGAACCCAGTAAACAGCCACTGCTCTACAGTATCAAATGATTGTGAGTAAAAATACTATTTGAATACTTTGCTCAGTGAGCAAAGATGATTTGGGTTAATCAATAACTTTGTACTTTAATATTTTCTAAGTAGTTTAGAAAAGGCAGTGAGTTGGCAGAATCATTAGTGCATTGGGTAAAATTCTTAGCTGCATTTCTTAGTTCTAATACTACCTTGGTCAACTTTGCTTTTCATCCTTTCAGAGTTATCACCATATCACCATTATCACTTAAACTTACATTTTTCCATGCTTGTATGAGTCAGACAGCATTTATTGAGGCAGATTTTCTATGGCTGGATGCCCTTCCTGTTGCTAACCCTCACTTGTTTCCAAGCAAGTTTATATTTCCCTGTGACCAGACAGCTATCACGCAATATCAAGACAAGGAGACACAAACATGCATACACTCATATGATGGGCTTCTTTCAGTTTTTGTCTACCAAATCCATTCATAAGGCTTTGGTCGGCCTGGGGCAATAGTAGAGGGCACTTGCTTTAACTTGCCACACAGTGGGACTGAACCCAAAACCATGAGGTTGGGAATCAAACTTCTTACCACATGACCACACCTACGTGGTCAACAAAGTACCAGTCAGTTACTGGGGTTGATGTAATTGACTTGCTGCTTCCCTCTAACACTGCTGGCCTTGTGCCAAAATTGAAACTTATTGGGCCCTGATAGTAATTTTTGACTCGACCAATCCTATGACTGGCACCCGGCAGTTGCCAGTGCCGCTGGACTGACTCCTGTGCAGGTGGCAAGTAAAGAAACACCGTTTTGACCCAGTGCTTGAGGAGACCTATTGAGTCAAGTACACCAACATCAAAAATCAATGGAAATTGTAGTTGTGATCCCTGTGCCGGTGGCATGTAAAAAGCACCATCCAAACGTGGCCAATGCCAGTGCCGCCTTGACTGGCTTCTGTGCCGGTGGCATGTAAAAAGCGCCAATCTGATCGTGGCCATTTGCCAGCTTCCTCTGGCACGTAAAAAGCACCCACTACACTCATGG
Source organism: Octopus sinensis (assembly GCF_006345805.1). NCBI lineage: Eukaryota > Metazoa > Mollusca > Cephalopoda > Octopoda > Octopodidae > Octopus > Octopus sinensis. The sequence goes on from NC_043014.1 coordinate 39,792,149, forward strand.
AGTGGTTGGCGTTAGGAAGGGCATCCAGCTGTAGAAACACTGCCAGATCAGACTGGAGCTTGGTACAGCCTTCTGGCTTCCCAGATCCCGGTCGAACTGTCCAACCCATGCTAGCATGGAAAACGGACGTTAAACGATGATGATGATGATGATGATGATGTGTACTTTATCATATTCATCTCTCTAATCAAAACTGCCACTTTTCTACCATTTCAAACACCTCATCAATGATTATAAATCACTCCTGTCATCTTTCATTGATTATAAGATAATAACTCATTTCTGTACACGATCACTTAGATGAACAGTATTTTGAAATAGGTGAAGAACATAGAAATAAAAATGAAAATGTTGAATACCTAGTTGTCTGGCTGTTAGACAGATTTCTTGTAAAGGGTACTTATTGTAAACTGTATCAATTTTGAAAAGATGTTGCATCAGAAATAATATGTTGCATCAGGAGTGGCTGTGTGGTAAGTAGCTTGCTTACCAAGACAGATTTCTTGTAAAGGGTACTTATTGTAAACTGTATCAATTTTGAAAAGATGTTGCATCAGAAATAATATGTTGCATCAGGAGTGGCTGTGTAGTAAGTAGCTTGCTTACCAAGACAGATTTCTTGTAAAGGGTACTTATTGTAAACTGTATCAATTTTGAAAAGATTGTTGCATCAGAAATAATATGTTGCATCAGGAGTGGCTGTGTGGTAAGTAGCTTGCTTACCAAGACAGATTTCTTGTAAAGGGTACTTATTGTAAACTGTATCGATTTTGAAAAGATGTTGCATCAGAAATAATATGTTGCATCAGGAGTGGCTGTGTGGTAAGTAGCTTGCTTACCAAGACAGATTTCTTGTAAAGGGTACTTATTGTAAACTGTATCAATTTTGAAAAGATGTTGCATCAGAAATAATATGTTGCATCAGGAGTGGCTGTGTGGTAAGTAGCTTGCTTACCAAGACAGATTTCTTGTAAAGGGTACTTATTGTAAACTGTATCAATTTTGAAAAGATGTTGCATCAGAAATAATATGTTGCATCAGGAGTGGCTGTGTGGTAAGTAGCTTGCTTACCAAGACAGATTTCTTGTAAAGGGTACTTATTGTAAACTGTATCAATTTTGAAAAGATGTTGCATCAGAAATAATATGTTGCATCAGGAGTGGCTGTGTGGTAAGTAGCTTGCTTACCAAGACAGATTTCTTGTAAAGGGTACTTATTGTAAACTGTATCAATTTTGAAAAGATGTTGCATCAGAAATAATATGTTGCATCAGGAGTGGCTATGTGGTAAGTAGCTTGCTTACCAACCAGATGGTTCCGGGTTCAGTCCCACTGCGTGGCACCTTGGGCAAGTGTCTTCTACTATAGCCTCAGGCCGACCAAAGCCTTGTGAGTGGATTTAGTAGACGGAAACTGAAAGAAGCCCGTTGTATATATGTATATATATATATATGTGTGTGTGTTTGTGTGTCTGTGTTTGTCCCCCCAACATCGTTTGACAACCGATGCTGGTGTGTTTATGTCCCCGTAACTTAGCGGTTTGGCAAAAGAGACCGATAGTATAAGTACTAGGCTTACAAAGAATAAGTCCTGGGGTCGATTTCCTCGACTAAAGGTGATGCTCCAGCATGGCCACAGTCAAATGGCTGAAACCCCCAAAAAAATGTGACATTTTTGGCACAGCTGATTTGGCATCACTGATTCAACACTGACTTGTTTTTTTTTTTTTCCACTATAGGCATGAGACCTAATTTTGGTAATATTTGATAGAGAAATAATACCTTGTTTGGGAATAACAGATTATATTACTAGCTGGTCCTGTGCCATCAAAAATGACAGCTAATTGTAGTAGTTTATATATGTAAATAAAGGACATAATAATCACACATACAAACATTCACACACTTCCCTTGTACATTCATGCACATACGCACATATATTTACACAGAGTTGAAACTCTTTGATTTTTCTTTTCAGCATTGAGTGTTCATTCACACATACATTTACATTTTCCCATCACCCTTGCCTTCCTTATTCATCTATCACCCCTTCCTTTTTCATTCACATGTTGTGATGGAGAAAAACAAAAGAGTACAAGGGTATTGTTATATCACCATCCCACTTCCATTGCATACACACACGCACATGCACAAACATTCACATACATCTGTTTTTACATACACACACATATACTCACACAGAGTTGAAACGCTGTTTGATTTTTTTCACCCCTTCCTTTCTCATTCACATGTTGTGACGGAGAAAAACACGAGTACAAGAGTATTATTATATCACCATCCCACTTCCATTGCATACGCACACACACACATACACACATGAACAAACAATCACATGCCTCCGTTTTTACATACACACACATATACTAACACAGAGTTGAAACGCTGTTTGATTTTTTTTCACCCCTTCCTTCCTTCCTTCCTTCCTTCCTTCGTCTATCACTCCTTCCTTTCTCATTCATATGAGAAAGACACGAGTATTATCATAGTAGAGATTTTATTGATCTCAGAAGAATAAAAGGCAAAGTCGACCTCTGCAGAATTTGAACTCAGAATGTAAAGCTTGAAGAAATATCACAAAGCATTCTGTTCAGCATTGTTATGAATCTGGCAGCTCGCTACCTTGATATAATGGTAACCCTTTCTACTATAGGCACAGGGCCTGCAATTTTAGGGGAGAGATTAAGTTAATTACATTGACCCCAGTGCTCAACTGGTACTTATTTTATTGACCCAGAAAGGTAGAATCAACCCTGGTAGAACTTGAACTCAGTATGTTAAAGCCAGACAAAATGCTGCAAAGCCTTTTGTCTGGATTGCTAACAATTGTACCAGCCTTCATAGCTGACTTCTTTGATATCAGACCTTTTAAGGCGGCGAGCTGGCAGAAACATTAGCACGCCGGGCGAAATGCGTAGCCGTATTTCGTCTGCCGTTACGTTCTGAGTTCAAATTCCGCCGCGGTCGACTTTGCCTTTCATCCTTTCAGGGTCGATAAATTAAGTACCAGTTACACACTGGGGTTGATATAATTGACTTAATCCATTTGTCTCCTCTGTGTTTAGCCCCTTGTGGGTAGTAAAGAAATAGGTATTTCATCTACCGCTACATTCTGAGTTCAAATTCCGCCGAGGTCGACTTTGCCTTTCATCCTTTCAGGGTCGATAAATTAAGTACCAGTTACGCACTGGGGTTGATATAATCGACTTAATCCATTTGTCTGTCCTTGTTTGTCCCCTTGTGGGTAGTAAAGAACTAGGTATTTCATCTACCGCTACATTCTGAGTTCAAATTCCGCCGAGGTCGACTTTGCCTTTCATCCTTTCGGGGTCGATAAATTAAGTACCAATTAGGCACTGGGGTTGATGTAATCAACTTAATCCTTTTGTCTGTCCTTGTTTGTCCCCTCTGTGTTTAGCCCCTTGTGGGTAGTAAAGTAATAGATATCAGACCTTTTAATGTTTTCCTTATTTTAAGATTTTTCTCTTTCTCTCCCTCTCTTTTTCTCCATTACCTCCTCTCTCTCTCTCTCTCTGTTTATCTATGTGAGCATTTAGTTATGTTTGTATGTGTGTTTAATGTCTCTCTTTCTCCTCCCCTCTCTCTCTGTCTCTCTCATTTTATCTATGTGTATATTTCTGCACGTGCATGCATGTGTGTGTGTGTGGTGTGTTTGCCTCAAGTGCCAAAAACTACTGTCTCTAAAACCCCAAAACAGGTTGACTGTCCAGTCAGTCATGCCAAATTATTAACATCAGGAACATGCATACATAATCTGACTTCCTGCTATAAATTCACTCTTCATGCTATCAATTTAGCCCCTATTCTAAACATCATAGGCGCAGGAGTGGCTGTGTGGTAAGTAGCTTGCTTACCAACCACATGGTTCCGGGTTCAGACCCACTGCATGGCACCTTGGGCAAGTGTCTTCTACTAGAGCCTCGGGCCGACCAAAGCCTTGTGAGTGGATTTGGTAGGCGGAAACTGAAAGAAGCCCGTCGTATATATGTATATTTATGTATGTGTGGGTGTGTTTTTGTTCCCCCAAGATTGCTTGACAACCGATGGTGGTGTCTTTATGTCCCTGTAACTTAGTGGGTCGGCAAAAGAGACCGATAGAATAAGTACTAGGCTTACAAAGAATAAGTCCTGGGGTCAATTTGCTCGACTAAAGACGGTGCTCCAGCATGGCCACAGTCAAATGACTGAAACAAGTAAAAGAGTATCATTATACTCTTTCTCTCTGTTCTTCTTTCTTATCATCCTTCCTTATTTATTTCATCAGTGTATTAGTGTATCTTCTTTCTTGATTTCAGCGTATCTCCGTCTTTGATTGTAAGGCACTAGTTCCTCTACATTGGTTATTGCCTCTTCCTGTATTTGATTAGCTCAAATCATTATCATCATCATTGTTTAACATCCGTTTTCCATGCTAGCATGGGTTGGATGGTTTGACCGGGGTCTGGGAAGCCAGGAGGCTGCACCAGGCTCCAGTCTGATCTGGCAGTGTTTCTACATCTTGATGCCCTTCCTAACACCAACCACTCCGTGAATGTAGTGGGTGCTTTTTATGTGCCACCGGCACAGGTGCCAGGGGAGGCTGCAACAGCCACAATCGGTTGGTGCTTTTTACATGCCGCCGGCACGGAAGCCAGTCAAGGCGGTGCTGGCATCGGCCACATTCGGATGGTGCTTTTTATGTGCCACCGGCGGCTGCAACGGCCACGATCGGTTGGTGCTTTTTACGTGCCACCAGCATGAAAGCCAGTCAAGGCAGTGCTGGTATTGGCCACGTTCGGATGGTGCTTTTTACGTGCCACCAGCACAGGTATCACAACTACAATTTCCATTTGATTTTTTGATGTTGATGTACTCGACTCAATAGGTCTCCTCAAGCACAGCAGGTCACCCTACGATCTAAGATAAGCACAGCAGGCCGTCCTGCAATCCAAGGCACTTTGGATGGGCTGGGGCTGCTATGTGAAGCTGGTGCAGGAAACAGCCACGAATTCACGTTATTTGTCGGGTCTTCGCAGTCACAGCATATCTCCAGAGGTCTCGGTCTTTCGTCATTGCCTCTGTGAACACAAATATTTTAGTATTTTACTGCTTTCATTTAATCACTCAAACATTTCTCCAAACCTTCATGTTCTCGATGAATGTGTCTACGAACATGTTTCACTAGTTTAAAATGTTGTTCCTTCAATTAGGTCAAACCATGGAATTCCATCACCTTCGCTGGTAAAGCATTTCCTGTTATTTGAAATCTAAAATGATTCATGTTTATTTAGTAAATGTTTCATTGTTCTTCTGTTTTATTTTTCTAAATGAAGGTTTTTGTTTCTTCTGTTTTTTTAGCAACAGCTTCATGCCTATGAAGCCTGGGTAAATGCTCAGCTCCGTAAACGGCCATCAGCTCGCCAGATTGAAGATCTCAGGAACGATGTTAAAGATGGTGTTGCTCTCATCAACCTTATTGAAGTGGTTGGTAAGTGAGATCAGACTATATTTTGTAAAACTGTATTATCTTGTTATAGTTGTTATTTAATCTTTAATCTTTAATGTGCCCTTTTAAAGCCTAGCTAGGCTCATGGGCCTGGTTTCCCAGTTTCTATGGCGTATGTGTTCCCCAGCTGGACGGGACGCCAGTCCATCGCAGCGTTACTCATTTTTGCCAGCTGAGTGAACTGGAGCAACATGAAATGAAGTGTTTTGCTCAAGAACACAACACGTCATCCAGTCCAGGAATCGAAACCACAATCTTACGATCATAATGCTGACACCCTAACCACTAAGTCACGCACTTCACATAATAAATGCACCCTTTTAAAGCCTAGTCAGGCTCATGGGCCTGGTTCCCCGGTTTTTATGCCATATATGCTCCCCAGCTGGACGAGACGCCAGTCCATCGCAGCGTTACTCATTTTTGCCAGCTGAGTGGACTTGAGCAATGTGAAATGAAGTGTTTTGCTCAAGAACACAACACGTCACCTGGTCCAGGAATCGAAACCACAATCTTACGATCATGGTGCTGACACCCTAACCACTAAGCCACGTGCCTCCACATAGTTGTTATTTATGTATCTCAAAACTATATATGCAGTTTCCTTTCTAAGTATTAATCTTGATGATATTCAAAGGTATTATATAAGTCAGTGCTGTAAAAAACCCAAATCATAAAAGTTAAATAGATGAGTTGATTGAGTTTATATTAGGAGTATTAGTGAATATCTCTTATCTGTTATTTTGAATTTTTTTAGGATTCTTGTAAAATTATTTAAATTTTGTTATCATTATTTAGGCGTAGGACTAGCTGTGTGGTAAGTAGCTTGTTTACGAACCACATGGTTCATTCCCAGTGCATGGCACCTTGGGCAAGTGTCTTCTACTATAGCCTCGGGCCGACCAAAGCCTTGTGAGTGGATTTGGTAGAAGGAAACTGAAAGAAGCCTGTCGAATATATGTATATATATATATATATATATATATATATATATATATATATATATATATGTATGTGTGTGTGTGTGCGTGTGTGTGTCTGTGATTGTCCCCCCAACATTGCTTGACAACCGATGCTGGTGTGTTTATGTTCCCGTAACTTAGTAGTTCGGCAAAAGAGACCGATAGAATAAGTACTAGGCTTACAAAGATTAAGTCCTGGGGTCGATTTGCTCGACTAAAGGCGGTGCTTCAGCATGGCCACAGTCAAATGACTGAAACAAGTAAAAGAGAAAAAGAGAAAAGAGAATTATTTTCAATTAAGAATTTCAGCTAAGAACGAATTATTTTCTAATTAGATTGCTTCTGTTATTTGCTCATTCTGCAACTATCACCATTATTATAGTTCAAGGCTTTGTTACTGTTGACTGAAGAATAATAGTCACTATCAGTATTTCCTTACTGAACCAAGTTGGATAGGTCAGCGTGGAATAAAATGATTAAGTGCACTGGCGATTTGGCATGGCTGACTGGACATTGAACCTGTTTTGGCAATAGTACATTTTGATGCTGGAAGCAAACAGACATGCACATACACAGACACACACACGCACACGTGTGCATGTGTAACATGCACAGGAATATAGACTCACAGATAGGCGTAGAAGTGGCTGTGTGGTAAGTAGCTTGCTTACCAACCACATGGTTCCAGGTTCAGTCCCACTGCGTGGCACCTTGAGTAAGTGTCTTCTACTATAGCAGTGGTTTTCAACCAGGGTTCTGCGGAACCATAGGGTTCCGCCAGTACAGTCCAGGGGTTCCGCAAGAAGTTACAAAACTGCTAAAATCGGCAGTAATTTTTAATTCTCCTGTGCAGATATGTGTGCATAAGACTATTAAATTATTGCACAGGGGTTCCTCGAGCCAGTGGAATGTTTCCTTGGGGTTCCGCTCCAGCAAAAAGTTTGAAAAGCACTGTACTATAGCCTCAGGCCGACCAAAGCCTTGTGAGTGGATCAGGTAGACGGAAACTGAAAGAAATGTGTGTGTGTATATGTTTGTGTGTCTGTGTTTGTCCCTCCAACATCACTTGACAACTGATGCCGGTGTGTTTATGTCCCTGTAACTTAGCGGTTCGGCAAAAGAGACGGATAGAATAAGTACTAGGCTTACAAAGAATGTCCTGGGGTCGATTTGCTCGACTAAATGCAATGCTCCAGCATGGCCACGGTCAAATGACTGAAACAAGTCAAAGAGTAAAAGAGATAGACAGAGAAGGAGCAAGAGACATTACAATTTATTAATTGGATATGATTGACTTCGACACTTTCCCCTCACCTCATACACATACAGAGAAATAAGACATGGGATGAAGTAGTGAAGCACGACCTTCGAATGGTGGGCCTCACAAGTAGAAGGGCGACAGTGACTTTGAGTCTTAGCTTGTTCACCCTTGCCAGATTGTCTGATGAAGGTCAGAAAGCCAAAACTTCAATGTCACTGTCTCTCCTCTTGCAAAAGTGTGAAGCAAGCCTAGTGCAGCCTTCTGCCTAGTGCAGCCCCTGTCAAACATTCCAATCTATGTGCATTAAATCAAGATGATGATGATGATGATGATACTGATGATGATGATGTATGCTACTAAAAAGGTTAAGTAATCCACCAGTTTGAGGTTAAATTGTTTTTATATATAACTTGATGTAAGAATAAATGTTAATATACACGTGCACACTTATGCGCATGCACACACACACACACACACACACACACACCAGCCTGGTATTTATGGTCTCTCTATTTTTAATCTTTGAGGATCAAATGATTATAATTAAAGTCTCAATTTTGATATAATGATTTTCAGATTTTCAGTATGTCAATCTCTTTAAATTTTTCAAATCTAGATGCATATTTGTTGTTAAATATTTCAAATTTCAAATATTCAATGTTTTTTTTTGTTTGTTTTTTTTTTTTTTGTGGTTTTTCCTTTTTTTTTTTCCTTTTTTTTCAAAGACTGAGCAATAATTCTAATTTTGAATTTCAATTTATATTTTAATGCAAAATTTTAGGTGGCGAAAAACTAAAGAATGTTCATATGGTTCCCGCTACCCATGCTGAGATGAAGGCAAATGTAGAGAGGGTTTTACAATTCATGTCTGCTAACCACATCCGAATGCATCCAATGAAAGCAAGTGGTAATTATGACACCAGCATTTCCATTTTTTACATCTCATGACATTAATCAATTTTATTGATGTAATTCAACAAAAATCACTTCAAGATTTAAGAGACATATTCACCATCTTCTACACGTCTTAACATTCATCATTAAAACTATTTTAGGCAACAAGCTGGCAGAATTGTAAGTTCACTGAACAAAATGCTCAGCAGCATTTCATCTGCCTTTACATTCTGAGTTCAAATCCTGCCAAGGCTGACAGTGCCTTTTATTCTTTTGGGGTTGATAAACTAAGTACCAGTTGAGCACTAGGGTCAATATAATCAACTAGCTCCCTCACACAAAATTTCAGGCCTTGTGCCTGTAGTAGGTAGATTTATTATTATTATCATTATTATTATTATTATTATTATTATTATTATTATTATTTAGGTGGTGCGTTGGTAGAATTGTTAGCAAACTGGACAAAATGCTGCTAAGCATTTTCTCTGTCTTTACATTCTGAGTTCAAATTCCACCAAGGTTGACTTTGTCTTTCATACTTTCAGTGTCAATGAAACAAGTTACCATCCAAGCACTGCGGTCATTGTAATCAACTACTTTCCCTCCCCTTAAAATTCAGTCCCTGTGTCTATAGTAGAAAGATCATCAATTATAATATCACCATTAACTAACAATCGCTGTTCACCCTTTTCTTCATAATGTTCATTAGATGAGTCGACATAGTCTGTATGAGCTCTCTGCATTGTCGGTGACACGTAAAAAGCACCAACCGATCGTGGCCATTTGCCAGCCTCCTCTGGCCCCTTGCCGGTGGCACGTAAAAAGCACCCACTACACTCACCGAGTGGTTGGCGTTAGGAAGGGCATCCAGCTATAAAAACACTGCCAGATCAGACTGGAGCCTGGCACAGCCTCCTGGCTTCACAGACCCCAGTCGAACTGTCCAACCCATGCTAGCATGGAAAACGGATGTTAAATGATGATGATGATGATTTCCTTTTTATTCCATATTATTTTGCTATGTTGTTTTCTTCATATTTATTTTCTTTGTTTAAAGATATTGTCGATGGTAACCTGAAATGTATTATGCGCCTTATTCTGGCATTAGCAGCCCACTTTAAGCCTAATTCAGTAAAGCACCAATCTGTAGCTGGTGTTATCTCGCCAAACCGAGGGAGATCTTTAGCGAGTATAGCACAGGTGAGTCTTTCTTTCCTTTACATATATTTTTCTGTTTTTCCATAAAAATGCACCATATAAGACAAAGCAATCTTTCTTACTGATGTTTGCACCTGTGTACAGCAGGTGATTAATGGTGATTAACAGCAAAATTTTCAGGTGTGTCTGTGTGGTTGAGGAGCTTGCTTCCCAACCATGTGGTTTTGGATTCAGTTCCACTGTGTGGTATCTTGGGCAAGTGTCTCTTCTACAATAGCCCTAGAATGACCAAAACCTTGTGAGAGGATTTGGTAGACAGAAACTGAAAGAAGCCTGTCATATATATATATATATGTGCCGGTGGCATGTAAAAAGCACCAACCGATCGTGCCCGCTGCCAGACTCCCCTGGCACCTGTGCCGGTGGCACATAAAAAGCACCAACCGATCGTGGCCACTGCCAGACTCCCCTGGCACCTGTGCTGGTGGCATGTAAAAAGCACCCACTACACTCATGGAGTGGTTGGCGTTAGGAAGGGCATCCAGCTGTAGAAACACTGCCAGATCAGACTGGAGCCTGGTGCAGCCTCCTGACTTCCCAGACCCCGGTCGAACCGTCCAACCCATGCTAGCACGGAAAACGGACGTTAAACAATGATGATGATGATATATATATATGTGTGCGTATGTGTGTGTGCATATGTATTTGTGGGTATACTTGTCTTAACATCACATGGTAGTTGTAAACTAGGATTGCCATCATAGAAGTGATGTTGTTTGTATCACCAACCCTCACCTGTTTCTCGGCAAGGTATTGGTTTGTCCAGAAAGTTCATGCCGATTTATAGTAGCTTACCTTTTGACTTATTTTAGAACATGGTTGAGTCCATAAAATAGGATTTGACTACAGCTCCATTTCGAGCACAGTTTAAGCTCTCTTTTCATGGAAGAAGGTTTATGTTCCTATACCATTTTCAAAATTAATTAAAATAAAGACAGTGAATTTCAACAGAAGTAATGTAACAAAAGGATTAAAATGTTCTAAATGAAATTCTGTCATGAAAATTTCACATTGATTTATGTTCGAAACATCAACTTAATTATGACAAAATTATTTAAATAAATACTTCGTCATTTCCAAAGAGCACCAACTGAGCGTGATCATTGCCAGTGCGGCTAACTGGCTTCTATGCCGGTGGCATGTAAAAGGGCAGCATTCGAGCGTGATCGTTACCAGCGTCACCTTACTGCCACTTGTGCCCGTGCTAGTAGGGTGCTAAGAGCACCAACCGAGCGTGATCATTGCCAGAGCAGCTAACTGGCTTCCATGCCGGTGGCACGTAAAAGGACAGCATTCGAGTGTGATCGTTACCAGCGTCGCCTTACTGGCACCTTTGCCGGTGGCATGTGTAAAAAGATTCGAGCGAGGTCATTGCCAGTACCGCCTGACTGGCCCCCATGCCGGTGGCATGTAAAAAGCACCCACTACATATTCTTTGGAACCAATGACATCGCAACTTGTCTCTACAGATGAGTGAACTGGAGCATCATGAAATGAGATGTCTTACTCAAGGACACAACACATAGCCCAGTCCAGGAATTGAACTCACTATCTCATGATTGTGAGCCTGATGCTCTAACCACTGAGCCATGTGCCTTCACTATTATTACTTGTGTTTACACGACTGTACTGTGAAGCTGCATACTTTTTTTTACAGATTTAACATGGGACCAGTAAACAGAAAAAAAATATGGTGTCTGACCCTAAATAGTGATGCAGAGGAATATATTTTTTTCCGGGAAAATGAAGAGAGATCAAGAAAATATGTGATAGTTGAAGCTTTGCTACTGGAGGCCATGAATTTGTTATCAATGACTCTATAATACCTATCGGTTGCAGAAACCCATGACATAGTGAGGAGTCTGCGATATAAGTTTACAAATATTTGCTAGAAAAATCCAGGATGTACTGAGTATGCGATAGGTGAACCGAGATGCACTGAATGCGCAATAGGTGAACCATGATCCACTGAGCATGCAATAGGTGAACTGCAATTTTCAAAGTGTGTGGAGATGATTAATTTATCAGTTTTTTTTCCTGATGATAAATGAGGAAAGATACTCTTTTACTCTTTTACTTGTTTCAGTCATTTGACTGCGGCCATGCTGGAGCACCGCCTTTAATCGAGCAACTCGACCCCAGGACTTATTCTTTTGTAAGCCCAGTACTTATCCTATCGGTCTCTTTTGCCGAACCCCTAAGTAACGGGGACATAAACACACCAGCATTGGTTGTCAAGCAATGCTAGGGAGACAAACACAGACACACAAACACACACATACATATATACATACATATATACGACAGGCTTCTTTCAGTTTCCATCTACCAAATCCACTCACAAGGCATTGGTCGGCCCGGGGCTATAGCAGAAGACACTTGCCCAAGATGCCACGCAGTGGGACTGAACCCGGAACCATGTGGTTGGTTAGCAAGCTACTTACCACACAGCCACTCCTGCGCCTATATGAATTATATTTAAATAATTTATTGTATTTTTGCTTACATTTATTATAGAGTGCTGCTGTCACTTTAGCAACTGCACGCAGATTTGTGTCAAAAGCTAGCAAACAATACCATGGAAGCAACTATAAGGATTATGGGTAAGAATTTTCAGTTGTAAAATCTCATTCTATACAGATTCAGTCTTTTTTAATCTTAGGTTGAAATTCTCTTGTTAATTGTCTAAATGACTGAGTTAAATTGGTGTTAATATAATTGCATTTTTTTGCGGGGACTATTAACATTATTTTTAGAGATGAAATATTTTTCATAGAGGTGAATATCGAAAAGGAGATCTTTGATTTCTGAACATAAAATTAATTGAACTGAAAAATTATAATTTTAAATTATCACCCCTTTTTTTATTATTTCTTTATCAAGACATGCAGCCCACATACCACCTGATGTAGCTGCAATGCAAGCCAGAATGATGATGATAAAATCCTGCCCTGGGCCCAAACATCTGACTGCCACAGGAGAACAGGATTATGATATAGATGGAATGCCACGGAGTCGATCAACTGGATTCATACCAGGTAATAACACCTTTTAACCCTTTAGCATTCAGGTTACTCTGTCAAATGCAATTCTTATTTATTCACATTGTTTTGAATTAATCATGCATTATCTTGGAGCTTTATGAAGGCGCATGGCTCAGTGGTTAGAGCGTTGAGCTTATGATCGTGAGGTTGTGAGTTTGAATCCCGGACCAGGCTGCATGTTGTGTTCTTGAGCAAGACACTTTATTTCATGTTGCTCCAGTTCATTCAGCTGTAGAAATGAGTTGCGACATCACAGGTGCCAAGCTGTATTGGCCTTTGCCTTTCCCTTGGATAACACTGGTGGCATGGAGAGGGGTGGCCGGTATGCATGGGCGACTGCTGGTCTTCCATAAACAACCTTGCCCGGACTTGTGCCTGGGAGGGTAACTTTCTAGGTGCAATCCCACGGTCAGTCATGACTGAAGGGGATTCTCAATCTTGGAGCTTTGAGATTTCAATGTAGTGATTGTTTACTTTTAGAATGACATTGTAGGGTAGGTGTGAAAAGCCAGATCTGATCTGTTTTAACATAAAACAAGTAGAGTATTTGGGCTGGATATGGCAGGTTTAAATGCTAAAGGGTTGATTAACTTTATGAAAATTATTTGAGAGTATACTGTGGCCATCAGGGATATGGCTGTATTAACTAAGCAGAAGAGTATTAAGATGAAATTTCATACAGTGTACATAGAATGACATATGGGAGCACAAAAGCATAATAATGGGATCACAGGTAGGCTGGCAGGGAATAAAGACTTGGGTTGTGGAAGATATACAGGAGTAGTTAACACTCAGAGCACCAGTAAATTACATTTTTTACCTGTGCTTCGAAGGCTCCATAGAAGAAATTGATAGTTTCGGTTAGCTAGGTGTAGGCTGTGTGGTTAAGAAGTTTGCTTCCCAACCACACAGTTCTGAGTTCAATCCCACTGCAGCACCTTGGGCAAGAGTCTTCTACTATAAATAACCCTAGGCTGAGAGAACAGTCTTGTGGGTGGATATTCGTGGGTTACTTCCCCTCACTTATGGATAGAAGCTAATTAATGAAAAAAAAATTACCATATTTTATTTAACGTGTATAAGGAATCCCCTAATCTTTTGGGCTTAAAATTAGGAAAAAAGGTTTTGTAAGGGATTATAATATTATCCATATATAAGAAATTCCCATGTTTTTTAAACCTAATTTTTGACAAAAAAAAAAGGGTTCCTTGCACATGTTAAAATACAATGCTATGCTATACTATGCTGTATTTTCAAATTTGAAAGACAAAGAAAAATATTAAGATGAGTTTATTTTGCTTGTATTTGATTTAAGGCATCTGCATGTGTAAATTTTGCTTTTAAAACTCCATCAGTAGGTGCAGGAGTGGCCGTGTGATAAGAAGTTTGCTTCCCAACCACATGGTTCCAGGTTCAGTCCCAGTGCATGGCACCTTGGGCAAGTGTCTTCTACTCTAGCCTCTGGCTGACCAAAGCCTTGTGAGTGGATTTGGTTGACGGAAACTGAAAGAATCCTGTCGTATATATATATATATATATATATATATTTATTTATAATAAGTGTAGGTGGTATACAAGTGGGTATATATTTATAAAAAAGAAGTTTGAAGCCACTATATAAGATAAATTTTAATTTTCTTAGAAATTTTACATGTTTCGGTTCTTCTTGAAAAAACGAACCTTATCAAAAATATTTTTAAAAGTTAAGTGTTATAAAAAAGTTCATGATTGTTTCTTACTAGTCTCAACTGAGTCCACGTGGTGGTTTTTTTGTGAGGGGGAGCATAATAGCTATCTTGTGTGTTGACTAGATTCGTTGGCTGAAGCTGGGGAAATGACCAGTGGTCGAAATAGCAGTGACTGTTGGTAGTTATATATATATGTATACATTTGTGTGTGTCTTTGTGTCTCTCCCACCACTTGACAAAAGGTGTTGGTGTGTTTATGTTCCCATAACTTAGTGGTTTAGCAAAAAAGACCAATAGAATAAGTACCGGATTTAAAAGTAAAAAGTACTGGGGTTGATTCATTCAACTAAGATTCTTCAAGGCGGTGCCCCAGCATGGCCACAATCTAATGACTGAAACAAGTAAAAGAATGAAAGAATATAGGCACAAGCATGGCTGTATGGTTAAGAAGCTTTCTTTGCAGTGATATGATCTTGGATTCAGTCCCAATTTGCTGCACTTTGAGCATCCACATCTGCACTTTGTGTGTGTTTCATCTAATGCATCTTCATATGTACATTTGGTTTTTGAAGTTCCTATTTCTTTACTATCCACAAGGGGCTAAACACAGAGGGGACAAACGGAGACAAACGCAAATGTATACATATATATATATATATATATACAACAGGATTCTTTCAGTTTCCGTCAACCAAATCCACTCACAAGGCTTTGGTCAGCCAGAGGCAACAGTAGAAGACACTTGCCCAAGGTGCCATGCACTGGGACTGAACCTGGAACCATGTGGTTAGGAAGCAAACTTCTTATCACACGGCCACTCCTGCACCTACTGATGGAGTTTTAAAAGCAAAATGTACACATGCAGATGCATTACATCGACCCCAGTGTGTAACTGGTACTTATTTAATCGATCCCGAAAGGATGAAAGGCAAAGTCGACCTTGGTGGAATTTGAACTCAGAACGCAGCAGCAGACAAAATACCGCTAAGCATTTCGCCTGGCATGCTAACAGTTCTGCCAGCTCGCCACCTTATTGGTTTTTGAAGTTCCAATAGTATGTGTGTATGTGTGTAAAAAAGTGAAGGAAATACATTTAGTTTTTATGAACCAATAACTATATTATTGTTTGTTTTTTGGTTTTTTTTAGCCAATGAAGACTCGGTGGAGTATGGTCAAGACAATACTGTGATACTTGATCAACAACAGTATAATGATCTCTTAAAGGAATATGATGACCTAGCAGACACGATGAAAGAAACAAAATCTGATCTTCTGAAATTGCAAAATTTGGTAGTTATTTCTTGTATTTGAAACATGTTTACTTTTACCGTTTAACATTTGGATGACTCACACCATTTGAGTGTGATTGTTACCAACGTCGCCTTACTGGCAGCTGTGCTGGTGGCATGTGTAAAAGGATTCGAGCAAGGTCGTTGCCAGTACCGCCTGTCTGGCCCCCATGCCAGTGGCACGTAAAAAGCACCCACTACACTCTCGGAGTGGTTGGCGTTAGGAAGGGCATCCAGCTGTAGAAACTCTGCCAAATCAAGATTGGGGCCTGGTGCGGCCATCTGGTTCGCCAGCCCTCAGTCAAAATCGTCCAACCCATGCTAGCATGGAAAGCGGACATTAAACGATGATGATGATGATTTATTCATGTTGTTTTGCATTAATCATGCATTATCTGTTAGCTTTGAGATTTCAATGATGTGTTTGTTTATCTTTAGAATAACATTGTAGAATAGTTGTGAGAGGTTAGATCTGGTTGGTTTGAACATTAAACAGAAGGAATATTTGGGTTGGATATGGCCAGTTTAAATGCTAAAGGGTTAATAAATTATTCACATGGTGGCACATAAGAGAACCATCCGAACGTGGCCGTTGCCAGTGCTGCCCCGACTGGCCTCCGTGCTGGTGGCATGTAAAAACACCATCCGATCGTGGCCGTTGCCAGCCCCGTCTGGCATCCGTGCCGGTGGCATGTAAAAGGCACCATCCGATCGTGGTCGTTGCCAGCCTCGTCTGGCACCTGTGCCAGTGACATGTAAAAAGCACGCACTACACTCACGGAGTGGTTGTCGTTAGGAAGGGCATCCAGCTGTAAAAACACTGCCAGATCAGACTAGGCCTGGTGCAGCCTTCTGGCTTCCTAGACCCCAGTTGAACTGTCCAACCCATGCTAGCATGGAAAGCGGATGTTAAACGATGATGATGATGATGATCTGTATATCAGAGTGTAGATGAACGATCTTCTTACTGAGTCTATCTTCCAGGTTCTGTGACAAGTCATACCTGTTTCAGTTACCCTAATGATTTTAAGAAGGGCTGAACGTCACATACATAACTCTTTGAATTCTGACCTGACTAACAACAATCATGCTAAAGTATTTATATTCGAAATGAAATCTTAAACAAAATTTCATTAAAAAACGTGAATGATAGCACAGGATCCCAATTACCAATCTATAAAATTATAGATATTTACTGAACCTCTCCCAAAACCTCATTTATACTGAAAATAAGTGCAGCACACATAGATGTCTACTTATTAAAAGAGTATAGACATGAAAATGCTTGATAACAAAATATATATATTTTTTTTTTTGTCTTTGGTGTTATTTCCTATTTGCTTCTATCTAGAGATCAAAAGAGATGATTACTATTCTCTTCAAACTTTGCATTTGTAATCTGGGCATCAATGTTTTGAAACTGACCTATGTTCCATTACATATCAGACAGATTCAGCACTGAATTGCTGAAGCAGAAATATTGTTATAGCAAATATTCTGCTCAATACCATAGATTTTTTTATCAATTGCTTGACCATAACCATTTGAGCATGTCCCTTAGTGGTTGCCAAGATGTGCATCTCTGATCATGAGAAGTAGTAGTGGGGGAGCATTATATATTTCTTTACTACCCACAAGGGGCTAAACATAGAGGGGACAAACAAGGACAGACAAAGGGATTAAGTCGATTACATCAACCCAGTGTGAAACTGGTACTTTATTTATCGACCCCGAGAGGATGAAAGGCAAAGTCGACTTCGGGTGGGGGAGCATTATAGCCATGTGTTGAGAGGGATTCTTTAAGGTTTGAATAAATGTAGCAAAAGCAAAATTTTGAAGGAAATATTAACCATTTTTCATACTTTCTAGGGATAAGCAAATAAGAAATAACAGTTACTACTCAGGGACAAAATTCATGTTACTCAGTGTTATAATTAATGCAAAAGCATAACCTTGCTGTTTGTATTTTATCTTTTATAGCTTTTGAACGGAGAAATAACAAGTCTTGTACCCTCTTCAGAGCTGGATGATCTTGAAGGATATTCAATTTCTGACCAAATGGTAAAAACTACTTTTTATTACTGTTTTTTTTTTTTTAAATCCTACTAATTTGTTAATTACAGTTGTAATAATTCTGTCCTTATTTTTTTTTCAACTGTATAATTATTATTTTGAATTTTGTTTCTTTCGTCAACTGTCTATATTTTGTGTGCTTATGAAGTATATATATTTACTTCACCCATTTAAAAAAAAATCTGATATCTATTAAACTCCATTACTGTGTAATAATTAGCAGAGTTTCAGATACTTTTTGAGTTCTAAACAACAGTTACAAATTAATAAAGACATTTCATTAATCATTATACATGAAGTATAAATTCTATATGTATAGCACTATACAATGCATAATGGTATGGCTGTAGTTAATAATTTTGCTTTGCAACCATGTAGTTCTGGGTTTAATTCCACTGTGTGGAATCTTAGATGAGTGGATTCTACCATAACCTTGGTTTGGCCTATCTCTTGTGGATGAAATTTGGTAAACAAAAACTGTGCTGGAGCCTGTTGTTTATATATACATATATATATATATATATATATAATATATATATATATGTATGTATATGTATATATGTATATATGTATATGTATATATGTATATGTATATATATAATGTATGTATATATGTATATGTATATATG
>NC_043014.1:39815725-39850725 GCF_006345805.1 Octopus sinensis
AAGTAAAAATTTTGCATTATGTAGCTTGTTATTCTCTTTAAGTGAACATTTTTCTGGTTGAAATACGCCGAAAAATGGCGTCACAGCAGTCAAAAAATCATAAAAAATAGGGATTTTCATCGAAAAAAAAAGCACCTTTTTGATGTAAATAATTTTTGGTCTTAACATGGTCCGATTTGAATTTTATCTTCTATGAAATGAGCAAGCCTTCTTCTATCATACTCTCAATTTTGGTCAACTTGCACCGCAGGGTCTTGGAGGAGATAGTGTTAGTTGAAGGCTACCAAACCTGCCATACACAAACAACTTCAGCTTTATATATATAGATTTTAATATATTTTGATGATGTGTATATATAGTAAAAGAATATGCATTTATTTGGAAGAGAAGACATTGATATTCCTGACACCTATATTGACTTGTGGAGGCATATGGCTTAGTGGTTCAGGTGTTGGACACGTGATTGTAAGATTGTGGTTTTGATTCCTGGACTGGGTGATGTATTGTATTCTTGAGTAAACCACTTCATTTCATGTTGCTCCAGTCCATTCAGCCGGCAAAAATGAGTAATTCTGTGACAGACTGGCATCCCACCTGGCAAACAGTATACACACCAGAGAGTAATATGGAATAACCTATATTGTTTTATAGAATATGGAATGAGTATAGAATTTTTTTTTATGAATATGTTATAGAACCTGCAGTCAAAACTTAGGAAAGGGAATGATAATTGTGAAGATGTAGCATTCATTCTTTTCTGCAAAAAAATATATATATATATTAGAGGCACAGGAATGGCTGTGTTGTAAGTAGCTTGCTAACCAACCACATGGTTCCGGGTTCAGTCCCACTGCGTGGAATCTTGGGCAAGTGTCTTCTGCTATAGCCTCGGACCGACCAAAGCCTTGTGAGTGGATTTGAAAGATGGAAACTGAAAGAAGCCCATCGTATATATGTATATATATATATATATATATATATATATATATATATATGTACGTGTGTGTTTGTGTGTCTGTGTTTGTTCCCCTAGTATTGCTTGACAACCGTAAAAGTAAAAGAGTAAAGGGTAAGAGAGAGATGTAAATGAAACTGTTATTGAAAGTGAGAAGCTTTTTTGGGGGGTTCAAAGTCAATGGTAAAATTGTCAAAAAATTGAATTCAATGTTATTCAGTTTTTTTTTTGTACGTAATTCAAATAAAGTTATTCAAAGTAATGTTTTTGTTTCATTGCAGGCTGGTTTGCAACAGCGTTTAGCTGAACAAGAAGTCACCCTAGCAAATTCTAAAGCCGAATTATACCGCCGAGGTTTAGACTTTCAAAGTTTGGAATCAGAAAAGGTACCATTTATATATTTATATATATATATTTATATATATATATATATATTTATATATATATGTATTTATACACACACATAAATTTTAATGTCATCTCTGTAGATTTTCAGTAGAATTTAGAGACAACACTGTAAGTTATGATGTTTTGTTAACAAATACATCTATGTAAACAATGTGATTGAAGGTAATGATTGTATATGCATATTTTAGACATTGTCCTTTCATCAGCCCCTCATCCAACCTCCTCAAACACATTGTATAGATATCCACTAGCTCTAGCAGTGTAACATAATTGGATAGAGCAATTTGCATATTAAACACAATTCTGGCAACTGGTACATATATTTAATTGCTGGCAGGGCAACAGTACTTTGTTTTATCATAATACACTACTAAGTATATTATAGGTTTATTAAGTCAATACTTTGTTTCATATATATATATATATATATATATATATATATTATATATATATATAAAATCTTATCTAAGAATTTATATATATATAAAATCTTATCTAAGAATTCTCCCAGTTCTTTTTCTGTTTATAGAGAACATTAGAATGTTGATACACATTAATTGTAATTTCTCAATTAAAAGGGTTCCCAATAAAATAACTGTAGACATGTATACATTATGCATATTTTAGATATGATATAAACCGTGTTCAATATAAATATGTACTCATTAGCTAAATATGTATGTGGTTAATGTATAATATGCGTATCAGGAGAAACCATTTATGCTGCTTCTGGTTTAGCTACTGCTGTCTATAACTATTTAAAGTACTTTTCCTTTATAAGTGAAAAAAAATAAAGGATGCACTTACTATGGAGAGGCGTCAATAATCTCTGAAACAGACTCAAAAAAATTCCTGGTTATTTTTCTCTCTGCTTCGGAAAATATTAGGATGTTTATACATTGATTGTAATTTCACAGCTAAAAAGCTTTTAAAACAAATTAACTATAGATATTTTTTACATCATACAGATTTTAAATATGATTTAAGCTGTATTTGGCATAAATATATAAGACCCATGGGCAGGAGTGGCTGTGTGGTAAGTAGCTTGCTAACCAACCACATGGTTCCGTGTTTAGTCCCACTGCGTGGCATCTTGGGCAAATGTCTTCTGCTATAGCCCCAGGCCGACCAATGCCTTGTGAGTGGATTTGGTAGACGGAAACTGAAAGAAGCCTGTCGTATATATCATCATCATCATCATCATCATCGTTTAGCGTCCGTTTTCCATGCTAGCATGGGTTGGACGGTTCTACTGGGGTCTGTGAAGCCAGAAGGCTTCATCAGGCCCAGTCAAATCTGGCAGTGTTTCTACGGCTGGATGCCCTTCCTAACGCCAACCACTCCGTGAGTGTAGTGGGTGCTTTTTACGTGCCACCCGCACTGGTGCCAGACAGAGCTGGCAAACGGCCAGGCGAGGCTGGCAACGGACACGAAACGGGGCGGTGCTGGCAACGGTCGCGAAACGGAAAGTTCTCTTACATGCCACCGGCACTGGTAACACATCTGCAATTTCCATTGATCGATTTCCATTGATCGATTTCGATTCTGATCGTCACTTGCCTCAACGGGTCTTCACAAGCAGAGTTTTGACATGCCACCGGCACTGGTAGCACATCCGCAATTTTCATTGATCGATTTCGATTCTGATCCTCACTTGCCTCATCACGTCTTCACAAGTAGAGTTTTGTGTCCCAAGAAGGGAAGGTATGCATACGTAGGCTGGCTCCATCCCATGTAGAAGGCCACGGGTTATGGACTCACTTGTCCTGCCGGGTCTTCTCGCGCACAGCACACTTCCAGAGGTCTCGGTCTCTAGTCATTTCCTCAGTGAGACCTAAAGTTCGAAGGTCGTGCTTCACCACCTCGTCCCAGGTTTTCCTGGGTCTGCCTCTTCCACAGGTTCCCTCAACCGCTAGGGTGTGGCACTTTTTCACACAACTATCTTCATCCATTCTCGCCACATGACCATACCAGCGCAAACGTCTCTCTTGCACACCACAACTGATGCTTCTTAGGTCCAGCTTTTCTCTCAAGGTACTTACACTCTGCCGAGTGTGAGTACCGGCATTACACATCCATCGGAGCATACTGGCTTCATTTCTAGCGAGCTTACGCATATCCTCAGCAGTCACGGCCCATGTTTCACTGCCATGTAGCATGGCTGTTCGTACACACGCATCATACAGTCTGCCTTTCACTCTGTGCGAGAGGCCTTTTGTCACCAGTAGAGGTAAGAGCTCTCTGAACTTTGCCCAAGCTATTCTTACTCTAGCAGTTACACTTTCAGCACACCCGCCCCCGCTGCTGACTTGGTCACCTAGGTAACGGAAACTATCAACTATTTCTAGTTTTTCTCCCTGGAAAGTGACGGAAGTTGGTCTCAGAGCATTTTCAGTGTTTATTGTTCCTGAGCATCTGCCACATACAAAAACCATCTTCCTAGTTAGCCTTCCTTTGACATTGCTGCATCTTTATGTGTCCATAGCTTACACTTGGTGCATCTTATAGAGTTTCTACCTACACCTTTTCTACAGATCGAGCAGGGCCATCTACCTGAAGGTGTTTGTGATTTGTCTACCTTCCTACTGATTACGACTTTGGTTTTAGCTAGATTGACTCTGAGGCCCTTCGATTCTAATCCTTGTTTCCACACCTGAAACTTCTCCTCCAGTTCTGATAGCGACTCAGCAATTAGAGCAAGGTCATCAGCATAGAGGAGCTCCCAAGGGCATCCTGTCTTGAATTCCTCCGTTATTGCCTGGAGGACTATGATAAATAGGAGGGGGCTGAGTACTGAGCCTTGGTGGACTCCTACCTCTACCCGGAATTCTTCACTGTACACATTTCCAACCCTCACCCTACTAGCGGTCCCTGTACATGGCCCGCACAGCTCTCACTAACCATTCATCTATCCCTAGTTTCCTCATTGCCCACCAGATAAGGGATCGGGGGACCCTGTCGAAGGCTTTCTCCATGTCAACAAAAGCCAGGTACAGGGGCTTATCTTTGGCTAGGTATTTCTCCTGCAGCTGCCTTACCAGGAATATAGCATCAGTAGTACTTTTCCCTGGCACAAACCCAAACTGCATCTCATCTAAACTAACTCTCTCTCTAATTAGTTGGGCTATGACCCTCTCCGTAACCTTCATCACCTGGTCCAACAGCTTGATACCTCTGTAGTTATTTGTATCTAGGGCATCACCTTTACCTTTGTAGCAGTTGACTATTATACTGCTACACCAGTCATTGGGTATGACCCCTTTGTGTATCACCTGATTAACTATACGGGTGACTAGGCTATAGCCGACACTACCAGACATTTTGAGCATCTCTGCAGTGATTCCTGATGGGCCTGGGGCTTTCCCTGTCTTCATGCTTCTAATTGCCTTAGCTACCACGGAACTATCAACTCGGATAGCTGGTCCCTCTGTTGGGTCAACATTCGGCAGACTCTCTTTATCCCATTCATTTTCTTCATTCAGCAACCTTTCATAGTGGCATCTCCAAACCTCTCTCTTTGCATCCTCATTTAGCGCAAGTGAACCATCTTCCATGCGAACACACTTCTCTCCTACCACATCACGATTCTCTCTCACACACTGTCTTGCAACACGAAACACCTCCAGTCTTTGGTCCTCACGGCGCAGAACATTGGCAAATTTTTTCTTATCTGCTTCCCCTCTGGCTAAATAAACCTGTCTCCTAGCTTCTCTTTTGGCAATCTGATACAATCCCCTGCTACCCCCATTTTTCCAGACCTTCCAAGCCTGTCTCTTTTCTCTAATAGCCCTGTCTACAATATTGTTCCACCACCACGTTATTCTAGGTCGAGAGGGGACTTTGCACCAGCCACAGATCTGGTCAGTGGCTCTCAGCAGGTTGTCCCTTAGAAACGTCCAGCTGTCTTCTACCCCCTGTGATGATCTATCCCCTTCTACTTCGTCAGAGGCTTCAAGTAATATGTCCCTAAATCTCTGTCCATTTGCAGGATCTTTAAGCTTCCAGATCCTTCTTCTCCATATTTGTCGTCTTCTGGTTGTCCTCCTAGTCCTGATCCTAAAGTCACTAACTACCAGTCTATGTTGTGGGGTACATTCTTGTGGGGTACATATATATATATACATATATGTATATATATATATGTGTGTGTGTTTGTCCCCCTAGCATTGCTTGACAACCGATGCTGGTGTGTTTACGTCCCCGTCACTTAGCGGTTTGGCAAAAGAGACCGATAGTATAAGTACTGGGCTTACAAAGAATAAGTCCCGGGGTTGATTTGCTCGACTAAAGGCGGTGCTCCAGCATGGCCGCTGTCAAATGACTGAAACAAGTAAAAAAGAGTAAAAGAGAAAAGAGAGAGAGTGTTTAATAATATTCTACCTGCTATTAATTATAGCTTTATCTACTTCAAGTCCTACTCTTGTAGTTGGCGCTACACTCTCAGAGTGGTTGGCGTTAGGAAGGGCATCCAGCTGTAGAAACTCTGCCAGATCAGATTGGAGTCTGGTGCAGCCATCTGGCTCGCCAGACCTCAGTCAAATCGTCCAACCCATGCTAGCATGGAAAGCGGATGTTAAACGCCGCCGATTTAAACAGTGGGAACACAGCTTAAATCATAATATTTAAAATATATATAAAATAGTAATATCTACAGTTATTTAGCGTGTGTGGCCCTTGGCCTTGCAAGTTCCTGCACCAGCATTGAAAACAAACATTAAATGATGGTGATGACGATTTTTCAGTAATTTGTGTGTGGTTTTTCTCTTCCAACAGAATATGCTGGTTAAAAAACTGAGTGAAAAAGACAAACAACTGACTGAATTAAAGGTGAGAATACAAATACATTTCACATTTGATGTCTTCTGTTTTTTTGTTTTTGTTCTTTTTGTAACACTTAAGAAGTTTGAACCTGTACATGAAATTATAATTTGATCTGTCAACAGAGAGATGTCAGCCAGAAAGATAAAGTCATTGAAGATCTGCAGTTTCAAATGAATCCTGAACTATTAGAAGAAAAAGATGTGATGAGACGTAACTGCTGGCTTCACATTAGATGTCTTCAAAAACTTCAATCTATGCGAAGAACAGAGGTAACTTTTGATCACTTAACATCTAATCACTTCAAAAGGTTAGCTCGTATTTTATCTTTTATCTTCTACTTGTATCAGCCATTAGACTGTGGCCATTCTGGGGTACCACTTTGAAGAATTTTTAGTTGAATGAATCAACCTCAGTATTTGTTGGGTTTTTTTTTTTAAGTGTGATTTTTATTCCCTCTTTTAATTGTTTCAGTCATGTGACTGTGGCCATGCTGGAGCACTGCCTTTAGTCGAGCAAATTGACCCCAGGACTTATTCTTTGTAAGCCTAGTACTTATTTTATCGATCTCTTATGCCGAACCGCTAAGTTACGGAGACGTAAACACACCACCATTGGTTGTCAAGCAATGTTGGGGGCAGGGACAAACACTGACACACAAACATATACACACACATACATATATATATATACATATACGACAGGCTCCTTTCAGTTTCCGTCTACCAAATCCACTCACAAGGCTTTGGTCGACCCAAGTCTATAGTAGAAGACACTTGCCCAAAGTGCCACGCAGTGGGACTGAACTCGGAACCATGTGGTTGGTAAGCAAGCTACTTACCACACAGCCACTCCTGCGCTTATGTTGTTTTTTGTTAAGTGTGATTTTTATTCTATTGCTTTTTTTTTACCGAACTGCTAAGTTATGGGGCTGTAAACACACCAATACTAGTTGTCAAACAGTGGTGGGGGACAAACACAGACACAGAGACACACACATCGATATATGCGCTTACTGTAGTTGTGGCCAATGCCAGTGTCACGTAACTGGTACCCGTGCCAGTGGCATGTAAAACAAAGCCATTACACTCTTGGAGTCATTGGCATTAGGAAGGACATCCAGCCATAGAAAAACCATGCCAAATCAGATTGGAACCTGATGCAATTCTCCAACTTACCACTTTCAGTCAAACTAACCCATGCCAGCGTGGAAAGCAGAAGCTAAATGATGATGATGATGATGATGATCCCAATTAAATTACTTAGTGGTTCAGCAAAAGAGACTGCTAGAATATGTACCAGACTTAAAATAACTCAATAGGGTCAATCTGCTTGAGTAAAACCCTCCAAGGCAGTAACCCCCAGCATAGCTGCAGTCCAATGATTAAAACAAGTGAAAGATAGGATATATTTAATAGCTACAAGGACTTGATTAGAAGTTAACGAGTTTATTATTGAATTAGATAACTGCTTTATTTACATTTGATTAATTTAGTTTTCAACTGTTCTATACATTTTTGTTTTCTCCAAAAGTACTCTGGATTTCCATATTCATAAATATCACACTTATGAAATCTGATTTAGATCAACATCAAATAAAAATCAAATGGAAATTGTAGTAGTGATACCTGTGCCAGTGGCACGTAAAAAGCACCATCCAAACGTGGCCAATGTCAGCACCACATTGACTGGCTTCTGTGCCGGTGGCACGTAAAAAGCACCATCCAAACATGGCCAATGCCAGCACCACATTGACTGGCTTCTGTGCCTGTGGCACGTAAAAAGCACCAACCGATCTCGGCTGTTGCCAGCCTCCCCTGGCACCTGTGCCAGTGGCACGTAAAAAGCACCCACTACACTCACTGAGTGGTTGGCATTAGCAAGGGCATCCAGTTGTAGAAACACTGCCCGATCAGACTGGAGCTTGGTGCAGCCTCCTGGCTTCCCAGACCTCGGTCGAACCGTTCAACCCATGCTAGCATGGAAAACGGATGTTAAACGATGATGATGATGATGATGAAGATTTGATTGACATTTTGTTTTAAATTATTTTGCTCTAATAGTATTCTTCATTTTCTTTTTCTTTTTTTTTTTACTCTAGTCACTGAAGAAAGATAAAGAGGTGAGTCTAGCATTATTTGTTTACTTTTTAATGCGTGGAGATGGGGTGGGGTGGTGGTTGGATGTGTGTCAGTAATGTCTGCCATGACACTGATGCCAAACCATATCAGACCAAAAGCAGTGGCTGATGATGTCCTTTAGACACTATCAGTGGCACAAAGAGGGAAAATTTGCATCCATGAGCAATTACTTGTCTTCTACAACTAATAAAAAAAACTTTCCTAGGTCAACCCTGGTGTACGTGTGTATGTACACTCACACACACACAATTAGGCTTTGTCTAATTGGTTTCTCGTCATTACCTTCCAATCACACATATTTGATGTTAGGTTAAATTATTTATGTTGTCGCCTTACTGGCACTTGTGCTGGTGGCACATGAAAAAAACATTCAAGCGAGGTTGTTGCCAGTGCCGCTGGACTGGCTCCTGTGCAGGTGGCACATTAAAAGCACCACTTGAGCGTGGCCGTTGCCAGTACCGCCTGACTGGCACGTGAAAGCACCCACTACACTCTTGGAGTGGTTGGCGTTAGGAAGGACATCCACCTGTAGAAACTCTGCCAGATCAGATTGGAGTCTGGTGCAACCATCTGGTTTGCTAGACCTCCGTCAAATCATCCAACCTATGCTAGCATGGAAGGTGGATGTTAAACGATGAACTTGACACTTCAACTTAACAATTCAAGTGTGAAGTGAAAGCAATGATTATTTTCAGCTAGGCTGATGAATAATATGTTTTGTCTTTGAACATAGCCAGTTTTAGGCCCTGTACTCATTACCATCCTAATCTAAATTAAAATCATCCATCAAAATTTCATGTTAATTATGTTCTATACACCAGCTTGATAATCCTTTCTTCTGTAGGCACAAGGCCTGAAATTTGAGGGGAGGGATTAAATTAATTACATCGAACTCAGTGCATGACTGGTACTTATTTTATTGATCCCCAAAGGGTGAAAGGTAATGTTGACCTTGGCGGAATTTGAACTCAGAACGTAGCGACAAGCAAAATACCGCTAAGCATTTTGCCCAGCGTGCTAACAATTCTACCAATAATGGCAAAGTTATTTTAATGAATTCTTCATCATTTCGAAATCGAACCAAATCCGACGACTGGCACCCATGCCAACCTCCCTTCATTGGACACTAAACTCTGCTTGCGAAGTCCTGTTGGGGCAAGTGAAATCCAAATTGAACCAAATTCGATGACTGGCACCCAGTCGTTGCCAGTGCCACTGGACTGACTCCTGTGCGGGTGGCAAGTAAAGAAACACCGTTTCGACCTTGTGCTTGAGGAGACTTATTGAGTCAAGTACATCAACATCAAAAATCAAACGGAAATTGTAGTTGTGATACCTGTGCCGGTGGCATGTAAAAAGCACTATCCAAACGTGGCCGATGCCAGCGTTGCCTTGACTGGCTTCTGTGCCAGTGGCATGTAAAAAGCATTGACCAATCATGGCTGTTGCCAGCCTCACCTGGCACCTGTACCAGTGGCACATAAAAAGCACCCACAACACTCACGGAGTTGTTGGCGTTAGGAAGGGCATCCAGCTGTAGAAACATTGCCAGATCAGACTGGAGCCTGGTGCAGCCTTCTGGCTTCCCAGACTCTGGTCGAACCATCCAACCCATGCTAGCATGGAAAACAAACGTTAAACGATGATGATGATTTGATTGACATTTTGTTTTAAATTATTTTGCTTTAATAGTATTCTTCATAATTTTTTTTCTGTTTTTTTTTTACTCTAGTCAATGAAGAAAGATAAAGAGGTGAGTCTAGCATTATTTGTTGACTTTTTAATGTGTGGAGATGAGCGAGGTCATTGCCAGTACCGCCTGACCGTCCCCCATGCCAGTGGCATGTAAAAAGCACCCATTACACTCTCAGAGTGGTTGGCATTAGGAAGAGCATCCAGCTGTAGAACTCTGCCAGATCAAGATTGGAGCCTGGTGCAGCCATCTGGTTCGCCAGCCCTCAGTCAAAATCGTCCAACCCATGCTAGCATGGAAAGCGGACGTTAAACGATGATGATGATGATGAATTGAAACAAATGCTGCATTTCAATAGAAATTTAGTAGCAAAAGGATTAAAGTAATCTTAAGTTAAAATCTTCCATTGAAATTACACGTTAATTTATATTTCCAAACACCAACTTAATTATAGCAAAATTATTTTACTGAATTCTTCATTATTTTCAAATTTAATTGAAAGGGATGCTGCATTTCAAAAGAAATATAGTAACAAAAGGATTAAAGTAATCTTAAGTTAAAATCTTCCCTCGAAATTACATGTTAATTTATGTTCCAAACACCATCTTAATAATAGCAAAGTTATTTTACTACATTATTTTCAAAATTAAATGTAATAAAGTTTGTAAATTTCAATAGAAATATTGTATCAAGAGTGTTAAAGCAATCTAAATTAAGATCTTCCATCAAAATTTTGTGTTAATTTATCTTCTGAAAATCAGCTTAATTATGACAAAGTTAATTTACTAATTACGGAGATGTATTTGCATAGCAAGTGATCTGATCTGAGATTGTGTGCTGGAACGAAAACAATTGCAGTGTGGAAGATGTTTATAAGCCATTTAAGAAACACACTTTAGATTCACTTCATCATTTAAATTTAATTTGCCAAAATATTTTCGTCACTTTGAGACAGCAACCTGTTCGCTGACAAAATTCCATGCAGCATGGAATTTTGTCAGTGAACAAGTCATAGTCTCAAAGCGATGAAAATATTTTGGCAAATTAAATTTAAATGTCGAAGTGAATCTAATGGTTTTTGTGTGTTTCTTAAATGGCTTATAAACACCTTCCACACTGCAATTGTTTAATTTATTAAATTCTTCATTATTTTTAAGATTATTTGAAAAAGGCAGTGTATTTCAATAGAAATGAGGAAACAAAAGGATCTAGTTATTGTCAACTACATTATCTTGGCATTTTATATTATATGATTTGCTTAATAATTGGAGACTGACGTATTACCAGCTTGCAATAGATATAGTAAATATCTAGGCGTAGGAGTGGCTGTGTGGTAAGTAGCTTGCTTATGAACCACATGGTTCCGGGTTCAGTCCCACTGCATGGCACCTTGGGCAAGTGTCTTTTATTATAGCCTCAGGCTGACCAAAGCCTTGTGAGTGGATTTGGTAGATGGAAACTGAAAGAAGCCTGTCATATATATATATGTATGTATGTATGTATGTATGTGTGTGTGTATATGTTTATGTGTCTGTGTTTGTGCCCCCCAACATGATAATAATTATCATGATAATGATGACAATGACATTGCTGTTGTCATTCTAATTATTCTGTCTAGACATCCCGTCACTCTAAAAGTTTCATTGGTGAGAAAAAAAAAAAACACTTTCATTTAAACCAGACCAAACACTTACATTAGTTTATTTTCAATAATTAATTTTAAATACCTAATTTCAGGATTCTGTGGTTGATGTTCAAGTGATTCAGGAATCTATAGAAAAACTCCGGTTGTCTTTTAATGACAATGACCAAGAAAAGTTATCATCTTTGGATCAAGTTGAACAAAATGTCATTACATTTATTGAGAAGATGCATTATGGTAGTATTGATATCCTGCCTCAGGTTAGTATTTTCCTTATAATGTATATGCACGCGCGTGTGTATTGTATTGTATATTTTAATGTATTTTCATGATGTGTGTATGTTTTGTATTTTGATGTATGGATGTAATTGAATAATGAAATGAGAATGGCTGGACACATAGTAAGACTGCCAGAGGAGAGGCTTGCCAAAACAGCCATGGGCTGAATGCTGCTGGAAGGTTAGAGAAAAAGAGGCCAGCCAAGGAAGACATAGTGTAGTTCCTTCAAAGAAGACCTATGCAGACTGAACATCCCCTGGGAAGAAGCATACTGGTTGGCTAAAGACAGAAATAATTGGTGATCACTAATTCTTTGTGTTTGTATGCAACAAGAAGTAAAAGATATTAATAAATCCAGGCAGATATCTAGAAAGCACTCAGTATTAAGTGAACTTGGTTAACTATATCAAACAATTAGATATCAGTAAATTCAATCAAGTACACACTGTAGCTCTGGGCCAACCGAAAACATATATACGATAGCTCTGGGCTGGCCAAAACCTTGTGAATAGATTTGTTGGACAGGAACTTTAAGAAGCCTATTGCACACATATGTATGTATGTAAGTATGTATGTATGTACATAGGTACGTATGAACGAATGTGTGTGTGTGTATGTGTGTGTTTGTATCTCCTTGTCTTGACATTACATGATAATTGTAGATGAGTCGCTGTCATACAAGTAATATCATTCGTATCTAATATTCTACAAGAACATATCTGGCCATGGAGAAATATTGGGTTGTCCGGAAAGTTCGTGCCGATTTATAGTAGCTTACCTTTTGACTTACCCTCCCAGGAACCTCAATTCTGGGAAGAGGGTATTTTCAAGTTAAAGGAAAGATGGAGAAGCATTATGGTTGAGAATTATGATAATGGTGGTGGTGGTTGAGAATGATGATGATGATGGTGGTGGTTGAGAATAATTTCAAACATTTTGCATATAAGCCAAACAATCTAAGCGTTCCTTCTTCTTCTCCTCCTCCTCCTCCTTCTTCTTCTTCATTTTTTTTTTTACATTGATATTTAGATGTTTAATATACCCTTATTCCTTTTCCAGTCTCCAACACTGAAGTTGAGCAGGCCAGTTCTGCCAAGCCGTTTTAAAGAAGGTAATTAGTCATGATCCTTTTTTTCTTAATCAAACTATAATTAATTAACGAGCAAGTAGTAGACAGTGCTTCTAAGACTTCATGTCTGATGACATAGATGTAACTGTAAATTTGTTGGAATATTCAACAGAAACAAGGGTTTTTTTTTTCTCATTTATTATTCGCCCCAGCATGGCCGCGGCCTTCGGGCTTAAACATTTTTAAGGATTTAAGGATTTATACTAAAGTGGTGAGCTGGCAGAATCATTAGCATGCTGGACGAAATGCTTATTGGCTATTCATTTGTCTTTACATTCTGTGTTCAAATTCCACCAAGGTTGACTGATGGTTGTTCCTTCTCAAGCCATGCCTGGGTCATAAGGGCCAGTTTCCCGGTTTCTTGGCATTTAGGTTCCCTACCTGGACAGGACGCCAGTCCGTCGCAGGTGAGCTGCAAGATGCAGGAGGAAAGAGTGAGAGAAAGTTGTGGCGAAAGACTCAGCAGAAGTTTCGCCATTACCTTCTGCCGGAGCTGTGTGGAGCTTAGGTGTTTCACTCATAAATACGCACATCGCCCGGTCTGAGATTCGAACCCGTGATCCCTCGACCGCGAGTCCACTGTTCTAACAACTAGGCCATGTGCCTCCACAAGGTTGACTTAACCTTTCATCCTTTTGGGGTCGATAAAATAAGTACCAGTTGAGCACTGGGGTCAATCTAAGTGACTTAAACACCCTCCCCGAAATTGCTGGCCTTGCACCAAAATTTGAAACCAATGTTTGTTATCAATATTCACCGGATAATTAAAGACACTGTTTAATTATTTCTAAATATTAGAGGATTCTAGTATAGAAATGTTTTATTTTATCTTGACTGCAGAGAATTTTTCACATTTTCTTCATATCCATGAAAAATACTTTAACTCCACCTGCCTTTTTTTTTTTCATATTTATTAAGAGGTTTCAGAGCTATTTTTCTCTTTTAGTTGATTTCATTTTTTATATACTGGTTTCTAGATAATGATATTTATGTTTAGGTGGGTAGCTGGCAGAATTGTTAATACACTGGGCAAAATATTTAGTGGCATTTCATCCATCTTTATGTTCTGAGTTCAAATTCCACCAAGGTCAACTTTACCTTTCATCCTTTCAGGGTCGATAAAATAAGTACCAGTTGTGTGCTGGGGGTCAATGTAATTGACTTATCCTTTCGCCACAAATTCCTGGCCTTATGCCAACATTTGAAATCAGTATTTCCATTTACGTTGCTTAACCAAATTATTTAATTCTAACTATATGATAATATATATTGAAGAGAATTTGAGAATATTTTGGCTGTGAGTTAGCAGAATCACTACTGCACTAGACAAAAGGCTTCATAGCATTTCTTCTGGCTCTTTGCATTCTCAGTTCAAATGCCACCAATGTTAATTTTGCTTTTCATCCTTTCGGGATCAATACAATATGGTACCAGTTGATTACCGGGGTTGATATAATCAACATCTTCACCTCTCAAATTTACTGGTCTTGTGCCAAAATTAGAAAGAAACATTAATCCTGGGGAATGTTATTTTATTATTATAATAGGATTTCTGTTTTTTTTTGGGGTTTTTTTTTTGCTGAACTTTTGCAGAACTTAGTCTTTTGTACTAGGGATATACTTCCTCTCAAGTTAATAATTCTTGTCCCACGAAACCTTGGAAGGAATGTGCATTGCAATAAGACCAGAACCTTACTTTCATCTTCATTAAAAACAACACACTTGCAAATATTAAGTTATTAAGTGTATTTCAATATTATTAGTCTTTTGTACTAGGGATATATTTCCTCTCAAGTTAATAATTCTTGTCCCACGAAACCTTTAAAGGAATATGCATTCCAATAAGACCTTACTTTCATCTTCATTAAAAACAACACACTTGCATATATTAAGTTATTAAGTGTATTTCAATATTATTCCGATTTGAATAATAATTAATCTATTAAATGATCGATTAAATATTTGATAATTGATAATTTTAGAAAACCGAAATTAATCTGGTTTTCTACTGAGTTTTAGACAACGTAATTTTTCATTTTTAGATGCACAACAAGGGAATTATTTGACTTCAACTATCACGGCAACAAATTCAGGTTCAATTTGACCTCTCTCTCTCTTTCTCTGTCTTTATTTCTCTGTTTGTATCTCTCTCTCCCTTGCTTCCTTTCTATCATTTAGAGAAGCAAAACTGTTAATGTACCAAACTAGCAACAACAGAATAACTGCTATTTGCAGAAAGTATTGTTTCTTTTATGCTTGTGCCTTAGTGTAATTAGAAACTTTCGGAAGAGGACCAGCTTTCAGTAGAGTTGATCTGGACGTTTAAGGATTACGCAACGAGAATAGGAATAAAGAAGTATCGTTAGTTGATTTTTTTTGGATAATCGCTTATGTAGAATTAGCTGTAATTGGAATGAAGTTGTTAAAATTGATGTAAATAATTGTTTTTGTGGCTGTGTTTAAGATGCTTGATTCCCAGCATCTTGGTTTTGGGTTCAATCTCACTGCATGGCACCTTGGTCAAGTGTCTTCTATTATAGCCCCAGGCTAACTAAAGCCTTATGAGTGGTAGACAAAAACTGAAAGAACAACAGTTTTTGTTGTGATTTTCTGCACTCTGAGTTCAATTCATACCAAGGTCAGCTTTGTTTTTCATCCTTTTGAGTTTATTAAAAAAAAACTTCCAATCTGGAATGATGAATTGGTGGAACTTTTAGAATGTTAGACCAAATGCTTTGAGGCATTTGTTCTGGCGTTTTATGTCCTGAGTTCAAATCCTTCCATGGCCTGCTTGGATAGTAGACTCAACATGTGTGTGTTTATATAAGTATGTGGAGTTAGTGTCTCCTTGTCTTGACATTGTGTGATTTCTGTAAATGATTGCCATTGTCATATAGTTGGTGTCCTTTGTCATCAATTTTCCATGAAAATATATCCGAAAATAGGCGTAGGAGTGGCTGTGTGGTAAGTAGCTTGCTTACAAACCACATGTTTCCAGGTTCAGTCCCACTGCATGGCACCTTGGGCAAGTATCTTCTATTATAGCCTCGAGCTGATCAAAGCTTTGTGAGTGGATTTGGTAGACGGAAACTGAAAAGAAGCCCGTCGTATATATGTATATATATATGTGTGTGTGCGTGTATATGTTTGTGTGTCTGTGGTTGTGGCTCCAACATCGCTTGACAACCGATACTGGTGTGTTTACATCCCCGTAAATTAGCGGTTTGGCAAAAGAGACCGATAGAATAAGTACTAGGCTTACAAAGAATAAGTCCTGGGGTCGATTTGCTCGACTAAAGGCAGTGCTCCAGCATGGCCACAGTCACATGACTGAAACAAGTAAAAGAGAGTAAAAGAGTATCCCTGAGGAAATATTACCGTACTTGGAAACAAGTGAGGGTTGGCAACAGGAAAGGCATCTGAATGTAGAAAATTTGGCTAGTTTGGGAACTTTGTGTTGAAAAGCCATACATAGTTCCTCTAAAATATATAGTTTTGTACTGATGTTAAAATCATCATTATTAGAAGCCTTCTCATAGCTCTATAATTTCTAACCCAAAGCACATCCTAGGCTTTTTTTTCTTGCTTTAAGAAACTAATCTGTAACATAACAACACTTATATAATAATGTTCCTAGTAAGCAGCCAATGCTCACACTTGCAGTTACTACATCACAGCATGACACTAAATTCATTTAGTCTCTGCTGTGTAAAGTCTACTTTGCTTGTTTTTCCTGCCAGTTTCCAGTCTCATGGTAGCTTATTCTGTCTTTTCTAACTGCACTGCTTACTTTATTTCTCTTTCCTTTCGTTTGTCGCATCTTTTGTCAAAAAAAAAAAAAAAGAAAATGCAAGTCCTGTTAACTAAAGTGCAGTAGTGGTATTTGTAGTAGAGTTGTAGAAGTATTTTGTATTTGGAGTGGTGTTGTATTAGTGATGAGAAATATAGTAGCATTAGTACTTGTAGAAATATCGATGTATTTCTAATTTTTCTTCAATATGTGATATGTTAATTATAATTTCTTTACTACCCACAAGGGGCTAAACACAGGGAGGACAAACTAGGACAGACAAACGGATTAAGTCGATTATATCGACCCCAGTGCTTAACTGGTACTTATTTAATTGACCCCGAAAGGATGAAAGGCAAAGTCGACCTCGGCGGAATTTGAACTCAGAACGTAGCGACAGACAAAATACCTATTTCTTTACTAGCCACAAGGGGCTAAACACAGAGAGGACAAACTAGGACAGACAAACGGATTAAGTCGATTATATCAACCCCAGTGCTTAACTGGTTCTTATTTAATCGACCCCGAAAGGACGAAAGGCAAAGTCGACCTCGGCAGAATTTGAACTCAGAACGTACCGGCAGACGAAATATGGATACGCATTTCGCCCGGCGTGCTAACGTTTCTGCCAGCTCGCCCCCTTAGTGATATGTTAATTATAGACACAAGAAAATTAAAATTGATAACAGATGTAAAAATAACTGGCAGTTGTTAGAGCAGACATGGGCAACCTTTGTTGTGAAGTAGCTTGCATGAAACATAGATGACTACTAAAATAATTTGAGGTAATGATGCGCCGTTGAGGAAATCCTACAGGCTGCAGGTTGCCCATGACTGTGTTTGAATGTTGGATGAAATGCCTTTCAGTATTTGTTGTGATTTTCTGCACTCTGAGTTCAATTCATACCAAGGTCAGCTTTGTTTTTTCATCCTTTTGAGTTTGACAAAAAAAAAACTTCCAATCTGGAATTATGAATTGGTGGAACTTTTAGAATGTTAGACCAAATGCTTTGAGGTATTTGTTCTGGTGTTTTATGTTCTGAATTCAAATCCTTCCATGGCCTGCTTGGATAGTAGACTCAATCTGTTTCCTGGTTTAATGCCACCACTTGGCTTGTTCTTTGATTTCTTCCTCTCACCAATCTCAGAAGCCCTGTAAAAGGCCATGGACACTACCTTCCCTCCTAATTATAAACCCCACCCAAAAAGGGATTTTTTGAAATTAAGCATAGGTGTGGTTGTGTGGTTAAGAAGCTTGCTTCCAAACTCCGTGGTGTTGGGTTCAGTACCACTGTGCGACACCTTCAGCAAATTTACTACAGCCCCAGTTGGGTGAAAGTCTTGTGAGTAGATTTGGTTGATGGAAACTGAAAGAAGCCCATTATATATGTATGTATATTTGTGTGTACTCTTATCTTGACATCATTTGATGGTTAAAAATGGGCATCATGCCATAGAAGTAATTTATTTAGGGTTTCCAGTCATCAGTGAAAACATGTCTGGACATGAGGGATTATTACCTTGTTTGGAAACAGGTGAGGGTTGGCAACCAGAAGGGCATCTAGCCATAGAAAATCTGCCTCAACAAATTCCATGCAAGATTGGAAAAATGGACGTTTTATGATGATGGTGATGATGATAGCTTAATCCAATCCAACTAAAATTGTAAGAACTGTTTTAAGAAATTATCGAGTGTTTACCTGTGTCTTTGAAGGTTTCTTTTAATGTAAGCAACTCTCTGCTAGCACTTTCAATTAATTTACTAGTTGTAGAGTCACTGAAAAATCATGTTCAAACATTTAAATATCTTTGATTTATTTTGCAGCTTCTATAAAGCAACTAGAAACTAAAGTGCTTTATTATTTGGATAATTCAGAAACATCACATATGATAGCAATTCCAAAAAGGTGAAGTATTTTAGTCTCATTTCTTCAATATTCAAACTTGATTTTTTTTTTTAAAAAGTAATTACCATATTTGTTGGCATAGAAGACACCTAAGCATATCAGATACACCCCAATTTCAGCAGTGCATATTCAGGAATAAAAAAAGTTTTTTGTATATTAAAGCGTGTCACATAGGCCTGACTTCACATATGGAACCAGGGTTGAGTGTTTTGAGAAATTTGGTATGTGTGTGTGTGCGTGGGTGGGAATAAATACATCTTTGTTTTTGTATCTTGTTTGCAAGATTCTTTATGTGAATTTGTGTGTTGAAACAAATTTTGTTGTGTCTAGGTAGAGTCATTATGCCAATATAATTAACACACACACTGGTTCAATTCTACTCATTTATTATTACCATAAATCCTCGGGTATAGTCCGCCCTTGAGTATAATACGCAGGAGATTTTTAGGGGGCTGTACCTCTGAAAAACCTAAACTTTGTGTATAATACGCACCCCTTCTCTAACTTGAGTCAAGGAGGTCTATATAACGTCTTTGGTTTGTAAAAATGTATACGGTAACATCCTTTATTATTATTGTATATATAAT
The DNA here is from genome assembly GCF_006345805.1 of Octopus sinensis. Classification (NCBI taxonomy): domain Eukaryota; kingdom Metazoa; phylum Mollusca; class Cephalopoda; order Octopoda; family Octopodidae; genus Octopus; species Octopus sinensis. The sequence continues at coordinate 39,835,075 of NC_043014.1, forward strand.
ATAATGCAAACGTGTAGCTTTTTTGTGCATTTTGTTTGCAGAAAATAAAGAAATAACAATAATAACATTTAATAAATGTTGCTTACTGTAAGTTATAGATGATTCTTTTATGACTTTATTGCTTTCAGGCTTAGCTTAAGGTATTTTCTGAATAAACATAGCCAGACAGCAAATAGAGACTCGGACATTGCTTAGAAAATAATTTTCATTTTTAACCTCGTATATAGCACGCACTAGGGATTTTGACCTTTAAATTTTGGGGAAAAAATGCGGATTATACTCGAGGATTTACAGTAGTCAATTGGCTAAATATCTGATTGTTTTGTTTTTGTTTGTCAGAGTTCTTTCTCAGTCAATAGTCATTGAAAAGGTTGCAAGAAGCAGTGAAAGAGCTTTGACAAACAAAAACAAAACAATCGGATATTTAACCAATTAACTAATTATAAGTGAGTGGAATTGAACCAGTGTGTGTGTGTTAATTATATTGGCATAATGACTCTCCCTAGACACAACAAAATACATCTTTATATGCCATCAAATATGAGATTAAACAAACACTTGATGACCTTCTGTTGTTGTTTCTAACTATGAGCTAGATATATTTTTCAAAGCTTTTATAGTTTTAATGTCTTTGTGTTTCAGATTAGGGGAAATTACTTTAAAAGATCTCCAAAGTCGAATTCAAAAGTCCGAAGGCTACCGATTTCAATTCAAAGCACTAGATCCTGAGTTTGGAACAGTCAAAGAAGAGGTATGAATTTAAACAGTGTTATTATAAAGTTTGGTATGATTACATAAGTTTCTAGTCTCCTCTTATTTACTCTATAAATCTTATTACATACTTGCTACCCGTACTGGTTTTCACTTTCCGTAGAGCAGGGGATTCCCAATCTGGGGTGCCTGCTCCCCTTGTGGGTGCAACAAAGAAGTAAAGTATATACTTTAATAGCATTATTTTTCAGAATATAATTTAATTATTAACTCTTAAAAATAATTTTATTCAATTAAGCAAACCAAGAACCTTATTCTTCTACAATTGTACACACGTGTTGTTCTATAATTAAGGAGCCTGCTTCCCAACCATATGGTCTTGGGTTCAGTCCCACTGTCCAGCAGCTTTGACAAGTGTCTTCTACTATAACCCAAGATTAATCAACACATTGTGAGTGAGTTTGGTAGATGGAAACTGAAAGGAAGCCCATTGTGTGTGTGTGTGTGTGTCTGTGTGTGTATCACTATCGACCAGACTATTTCATGTTGTTATACACTGCTGGTCACAATGTGCTTCCTTGCATTGTTGTAGTTTTAAATGCGGCCTCTCTGGTTGGGCGGGCATGCCAACATTCCCACTGAATGGAATGTCAGTCAGTTCCAGGGCATAGTTGAGTGAACTGGAGCAATGTGAAATGAAGTGTTTTGCTCAAGAAATCAAGACATTGCTGGTCTGGGAATTGAAACCACAATCTTGCAATTGTGAGTGCAACATCCTAACCACTAGGCCATACACCTTTACATGTGTGTGTGTGTTTGTATGTACTCTAGTCTAGACATCGTGGCTGTAAATGAGCATCACCATCATACAAGCAGTGTTGTTCATTTCCAGTCTTCCATAAAAATCATGTCTGGAAGTATGTGAAGGTTGGTGACAGGAAGAGCATCCGATTAAAGAAAAGTCTGCCTCAACAAATTTCGTCTGACCTATAGCAAAAGTGGACATTAAATGATGATTATGTAGATTTAATCCTTAAGAGATTATATCCAAGAACTGTGCTGTCATTTCTTTGCTATGGCATATTTGCATAAATCTTGATTCAGTTTTTACTGTTGTTACCACAGATGAAAACTGAAGATATATATATACATATATATATATACAACCTCAGTTTTCATCTGTAGTAACTACAGTAAGGACTATATATACACTTTTATTAAAGCTACAAAATTGTCTCAAAAACTCTTACTCATTTGTCTGACTGTCCGATGAATGGGAATGTGAAACTGAGTAACAGTTTTGTGACAATTTTGCAGTTTTAATAAAAGCATATTACTCTACTTTTGGTATTTGAGTACTATCTTTGGCACCTTCTTTTGCACTTATGTGCTCACCTGTGTGTGTGTGTGTGTGTGTGTGTGTGTGTTTGTATGTACACATGTATGTATAGCACTAGTTAAAATCAGAATGTCCACCTTTCCATGCTTACATGGGTCAGACAAAATTTGTTGAGACAGATTTTCTATGACCAGATGCCCTTCCTGTTACCAACCCTCACCTGTTTCCAAGCAAAGTAATATTCCTCCTTGGCCTGACATGGTTTTCATGGAAAACTGGAAATGAACAAAATTGCTTGTATAACAGTGATGCTCATTTACAAACATCACATGATGTCAAGATAAGAGTACACACAAACACACACACACACACTTATATTTCTATCTATCAAATTCACTCACAAGACTTTGGTCAGCTCTGGGCTATAGTGGAAGACACTTTACACAAGGTGTCCCACAGTGGAACTCAACCAAAGACCATATGATTGGTTAGCAAGCTTCATAACCATATAGCTATGCCTGCTCCTATTATCCAAGTAAAATAGTTTAATACATATTAATTTTTCTAAATTCAAGTGCCTTTTTATTTATATATTTATTTTATTATCTTTTGAGAATTTTTTTTTTCTTTTGAAGTAAAATATATTTTTCATTGAAGTATAATTAACTGATACCTGTTTTCTCTTCATTTCAGCTGTTCAGTGGCACAGACATACTGCCTGGTTGGGAAGGCAAGATCGTTGCTTGGGTGACAGAGAAGAAAACTGAATAGATTTCTATTTTATAGAGTATATTATATAAAAAAAAATATTTAGAAATATTTAAAATGAGATATCAAGGGAAAGCATCATTCTTTGATACAAACACAAATATATATGTAATACATATATCAAATACAAACTCACTATTTATAATGTAATCTATGCTCAAAGTTGACATTTGACAGTTATGTTTAGGTAATTTTCGTGGCTTTAACTAGCCGGAGCTAGTTCACTAGTCACCAAAATCTACTCTATAGAGTAGATATTGTATCTAATCAAAGCTTTTTATAGACAAAATAATTTGTATTTGTTGTATAAAAGATTTATTTTGTTATATTTGTTGCTGCACAAGCTGCTATTCACATACGTCATCCAGTTTCAATATATATAATAGAACACAACATTCCTCTACCTTCTTCATTTCTAAAATTGTTCTTAATATCATTGAAAATGATTCTGTGAAGCTTTTAGAAGGAGAAGGAGAAGTAAAGTTCAGATGGCCACCAGTCCAACTGCAAAAAAAGATATCCTTTTGGCTGTAAGGAAAATTTAAAAAAAAAAGGTTAAGTTTTCAATTGTAGAATGTTGGTTTTCCCCATTTGTTGTAAAGCTTCTTACTGTAAGTGAAAAACCACAAAGAAATTTGAATTTTAGCAAGTCTTTTTATAATTTCTATTGTATAAAATATATTTGTGCCTAGCTGATATGCTAGAAATATCTTTCAAAGAATATGTTTTATATTCCTATCCTACTAAGTAAGTGTTAATGTTTTATTTTCGCTGCCCTTTCTATGTAAACTTCTGATATCAGTATTTAAGCTGGCAAAGGGAATGAACGACTCTATTTATCTCAGTTTTTTTCTTATAAAAGCCCCTATTTTCTTGATTTTGTTTGGATCACCATAGATATTCCTTTGCCTAATTATGCTTCATTATCTTGTATTCTTATATTTGGGAATAATTTTAACTGAATTTCATTTAAAGAAAAGTCTTCCTCTACTTTTCATATATATATATATATATATATATATTGAAATTGGAAACTAAGAAATTGAAATTAACAATAGAAATATTTACTGTATTTTATTTTCTTTCATAATTACTTGAAAGAAAAAACTAAAATACCAGTTAAAATTACAATCTCTCTCTCTCTCTCTCTTCTCTCAGATAAAATAAAAAATCGTTAAAAACATATTTCTTCATATAAATAATATATGTTGATAATATTAAATGCTAAACTTGACTTTGCCTTTCATCTTTTGGGGATTAATAAAATAAGTACCAGTTGAAAACTGGGGTCGATATAATTAACTGACCCCCTTCACTGAAATTGTTGGCCTTGTGCCAAAATTTGATACCAATATTAAATGCTCAATTGAGGTTATTACTTAAAAGCAAGAAGGTGGCTAGCAAACAGAATCATTAACCTGTTGGAAACAAAATGCTTGGCAGTATTTCTACTGATTCTTTGTATTCTGATTTCAAATTTCGCTGAGGTCGACTTTACCTTTCATCCTTTTGGGGGTTGATAAAATAAGTACCAGTTAAACAATGGGGTTGATGTAATTGACTAGCTCCCCACACCCAAAAAAATTTCAGGCCTTGTACCTATAGTAGAAAGAAATATTTTAAAGCAAGCCTTAATAATAACAACAGGATATTAACTGATGAAGGAGGAGGGACTTAAATACCAAGAGGTAAATTCATTGTAAAGTCACAATTGATATTATCTAAGATGGCAAGCTGGCAGAATTGGTAGCATGCTGGGTGAAATGCTTTGTGGCATTTTGTCCATCTTTACATTCTGAGTTCAAATGCCGTTGGAGTTGACTTTGCTTTTCATCCTTTTGGGGGTCAATAAAATGAGACGTCTGCATTGGCTGGGTCATGCCCTCCGTCGTCAGCCAGGAGAATTCATCTACGAAGCAATTGCCCCAGTTCCCCTTCAGGGTTGGCAAAAGCGATGTGGTGGACAACGAAAAACCTGGCTGACGACGGTCAAGGCTGATCTGGAACCCAACCTAGGCCCCCATATCTACAGCGTTCGCCGCTGGAATAAGGAGTGGTTGGAGATCACGCGGTGATTAGCCTCAAATCGCCATGTCTGGTCGGCGTTTGTGAGAGATGCAGCATTGAGAATGAAGCCAGCTCAACCCACCCCGGGTGAATGCTGTAAGAGGAGAGGTATCGGTTGAGCACTGGCATTGATGTAATTGATTTGTCCCCTCCCCCGAAATTTCAGGCTTTATACCTTTAGTAGAAAGGAATATTATCTATCATTTAAGGGGGCAAGCTGGCAGATTTGTTAGCACGCTAGGCAAAATGCTTTGCAGCCTTTCGTCTGTTTTAACAATTCTGAGTTCAAATTCTGCTGGGGTTGACTTTTGCCTTTCATCCTTTTGGGGTTGATAAAATAAGTACCATTTGAATACTGGGGTCAATGTAATCAACTTAGCTCCTCCCCTGAAATTGCTGGCCTGGTGCCAAAATTTGAAACCAATATTATCTATTATCTGTCAGATTTTTTCTAGTTTCTTCAAATTATTTCCTGTTGGAATTATCATATTTCTTTCATTCACAAATTCTCTTATGACTGTCATATTATCTCACATGTCATACAAATATAAAAAAAGGAATAATAATACTAACAATACTGTCAATTAATTTATATTATTCTTATTCATTATGTTATATAAAACTTGTGGTGAGTGCTTTAGAACAAGAGATAAGCTCTTGTATGTCATCATCATATTCTTGTTTCGAATCTCACTCAGAGAAAGGCATGAACATGACACTACATCATTTTCTCTTTTTAAAGTACACAAGCTTGCAACCTAGCCAAAGGATAAACTACTAATATATTTATAAAATTATTCATTATTCATCCATGTTTATCAGTATTAAATTGGCTATATCTGTCTCAATCTTTCATTATAAAATCCCTGCTCACTTAATTTTGCTCTGATCTCTCTAATTTATATTTTCTTTTGCTTAATATTTTTACTGATTTAATTCTTATCCATTTTTCACAAGCAACAATGGGAAACTACAACTCCTCTTCCGAAATTATCAAATTTGCAAATACAGCATGTATTCTAATCCACTAAATAGCACTTCTTACATATATATAGATAGATAGATAGATAGATTGATAGATAGATAGAACCAACACTGGGTAGGATCTATGGTTTATATTGGATTTAGTACCTATATATAATTATAAATAAAGAGAAAAATATACTTATAAAATTTATTTTACCATTCGATATTGTTTCCCAGCTTAATAAACATGTATATGGATTTCTTTTAACCTGAAGAGCTAGCTTAATATCTGCATTAATTTAAAAATTGCATATAAATGCAGACATGTAATTTATTACTTATAAAATATAATAAAATAAATTATTTATATGTTTATTAAGCTGCGAAACAATTGTTGTTAAATAAGAATTTCCAGTGGTAAAATAAATTTTATCATAGTATATTTCTCTCTGTATTTATAATTTTATACACTCCTTATGTTTTACTGTATATTCTATTTGTTTTGTAGAATGGTACATTAAGCAACTTTTTTTATGAGTACCACCAGATTAGTTGAATTCATATATATATATATATATATAAAACTTTCTTAAAAAAGTTCCTACCGTTAATGGTTATATTTCCATACCGAAATCTACCCGGAAATAATTGTTGTTTTTTTTTAATTAATAATTATTTACCCTTATATTATATATATATATATATACATATATATATATCTACATATATACATACCTGCAGTAATGGTTGTTTTACTTTACTGGGAACTTAATGTTATGGTACCCAGCCAGTACTAGGCATCCTACTTGCGATATGCCTAGATTCTACTGAATCCTGTAACTATTCAATAGATAGACATGTAGGCAGATAGGTATGTGTATGTGGCCTTTTTGAACTTAACTTCCTTGCAGTTCTTTCATTGTCATGGTTTATACCAGTCACGGGCAAATCATAGCCCATGGAACTTTCTGAATGGCACACCTGCAGCCAGCTTCTTAAAAAAAATAATAAATAAATGCTGCTCACACTTGGTTTTGACATTACTTTCCTCTATTAAATTCCTCAACTTCTAACCTATCTGTAACTATTTCATAATTCACAGAATATATCTATTACATTTAGTAATATTTGTAATACACTGCTACGAGACATGACAACTCACTTTTTGTCCACCAGACATGTTGTTATAACCTGTATAAGTCATATTCCTTGCAGACTATATTGAATTTCACACCTGGGGCCAAATTGTGACAATCTGTTATTGATTAACCCTTTAGTGTTCAGATTATTCTATCAAACATAATGCCTATTGATTCCCATTAATTTGAATTAATCATGCATTATCTCATATCTTCAAGATCTTGATGGTGTAATTACTTAATGTAGAATAACATTGTAGGGTAGGTGTGAGGGCCTGGATCTGGTCAGTTTGAACAGAAAACAGATTAGCTATTTTGGCCGGATATGGCCGGTTTAAATACTAAAGGGTTAATCATTGCAGTTCTTCTATTGATTTTGCAGATGTTAAGTACAGCCATTCTTGATTTTTATTGTTAGGTTTCAAATCAAGAACAAGAAAAGGGAAGAGAGTTAGGAAAAGAACCTCAATAAATGGTTGCCTGAATTTCAATATTGGTCCTAGTGCTAATTTAGCTCCATTAATTACAGATATTCTTTATTGCTGGCTAGTTCTTAATTTTCATTTGGAATATGGATGTTGTGATTTACGGCTCTATGGACCTCATTACTTGGTCTATGGCTTCAACCAAAACATTTATTATTTTCAGTCAAATTAGATGAAAATGATGCTGAGATAAAGAATATGAACCATATTATTTAGGAGTTCAAATTTCAAAATATTGAGTAAAAATATCAATGATGTGGAATGGTATAAAGATAAGCTCTGTTGATGTCAATTTAGTTTTTCCTTTTTGACTAATACAAAATGATGCTGAGATAAAGAATATGAACCATATGATTTAGGAGTTCAAAATTCAAAATAATGGGTAAAAATATCAATGATGTGGATTGGTATAAAGATAAGCTCTGTTGATGTCAATTTAGCTTTTCATTTTTGACTAATACAATCTGTGAAAACAGTGCTTTAGTGTGGCCTTAATCCTGATGGCTGAAACAAAATAAAGAACTGACGAGTCAATTTTCTACTAAAAAAAAATAAAGGATTGGAAAGTAAAACACAATATTTACTATAAACGATTTAAAACTAAACTAAAAACCATACCAACAAATCTGTATAGCTAAAGTATTTAAGTCATATGAAATTTAATATTAATTTGTTATAAGGTGGTGCCTGATAGAATTGTTAGCACATTGGGGAAAATGCTTAGTGGCATTTTGTCCATCTTTACATTACGAGTTCAAATTCCACCGAGGTCGACTTTGCCTTTCATCTTTTTGCGTTTGATGAACTAAGTACCTGTTGAGCACTGGGGTCGATGTAATCAACTTAACCCCTTCCTAGAATTGCTGGCCTTATGTCAAAATTTGAAACAAATATTAATTACTTATGGGTTTTTCTTTTGTATTATTCCTGCCATCTCAGTGGTCCTAAAAACTAAAGGTTTTTTTTTAACAACCCAGTTCTTGTAGGAAAATTGTTTGATAAAGTGTGGTTAAGGAACTCACTTTGCAACCACATGGTTTTCGGTTCAGTCCTCCAGTGCAGTACCTTGGACAAGTGTGTTCTACTACAGCTCTAGGCTGACCAATGACTCTTGTGAGTGAATTTAGTAGGCAGAAACTGCATGGAAGCCCATCATATATACATATATATATATGTGCGTGTGCCTTTGTGTTTTGTATCCTCAGCACCACTTGACAACCAATGTTGGTTTGTTTACGTCCTTGTAACTTAATGGTTTGACAAAAGAGACCAGTAGAATAAGTACCCTTAACTTTAAAAAATAAGTCCAGGGGTCGATTTGTTTGACTAAACCCTTCAAGGCAGTGCACCAGCATGGCCGCAGTCCAGTAAATGAAACAAATAAGGGGCAAAAGCATAAGAGATATTCTCAATTAAGATAAACTTTTTTTCTATTAAATGCATTAATTTAGATGTTTGCTGACTTTTTTTTTTTTTTTTTTACTCAATCATGGCATATTACTCAAAACCTAGCAAAAGTGGTAGTTTGTAATACGCATACAATAGCCTTCAAAAGCCTATGGAAGCTATACAAACTTGCAGTATGGAATTGTTTGCCTGGTCCTTAACACGCACACACACACACATAAACATTCACTCTCTTAAAATCTTTGTGCTGTGGCTCCTAACTGTTACAGGAAGGAACCTAGATTATAATGTTGATAACCATTTTCTTCTTATCAATAAATGCTTACTTTGGTGATTTAAAAAAAAAATTTTTGAATGATAGCTTTCTGTCTGATTGCAATTTATGCCTCCATATATTTACATTCTTTTATAATATTTTGAGAAGGCAGTGTACATTTAATTCAGTTCATACACCTACTGTGATATTTATATTTTAACCATTCCTTTAACTGGAAATTATTAAGCTGGACCAAGAAATGTCTGTGTAATCCAAATTTTTTTTTTCAGCTGTGAAACACTGAAAGCAGCGATCAGATCTTATCCAGTTCTTTGCTTTGAGTGATTACAGAACTTCCATATAAACATGGTTACACTTACAAAGGCACTTTCTTTTTTTCCCAATATTTAGTTTATTTTTTAATGCCAAAGAACATTACAAGTTTGTGAAAAAAAGAAATTTCTATAGTTTGGCTTTCAGATGCAACTTCCATCTATTTTCAGTATATAGTCATTTTATGGTTAATTATTTTTCTATAAGGAGAAACAAACCCTGTATCAGTGCTAATTATAAAATGCCTATCACTGTGACCAGAGTTAGATTTTCTTCTGATAATATATAATATTAATTAACTATTTTTTTTCTACAATGTCTTTTAATAGCATTTTGATAAAATATAAAACAGAAAGCTTCTATACACAAGTAGCTGCATGAAGCAGTGAAAGCCTACAAAATTGTGTTTGATAGTTATTTAAACCTGTAAATGCTTTTCACAGCAGTTTGTCATGTGTGATTTTTTTTTTTTGGTCCATGATACACCGCAGTGAAATGATCTTACCAGTTCAAATACCTCTCAAACACAATTTTGAAATGGTCTTAAGATTGTATAGAAAGTTTCTATGATATAATATTTAAGTAATATATGACTAAAATTTTGCAATGTGCTTCAGACATTCTTAAATAAACTAAAGATACTGACTTGATTATTCAGGGTAAAAATCAAGAGAGAAAATATCCAATTTCCATAAATATTTCAATGTTTCATGCAATGGAATTTTGTTTTGTTTTGTTTTGTTTATCTTTTGTTAAACTTGTAAAATATACTTTGTAATTTATGCAAAAATGAATTGTGTTTTGTTGTTCATTAAATTTTATGAGATATTTCATTGTAACATATCCCTTATAATTAAACACACAGCAAAATAAAGCTACTTGTCCTAAATATTTTCATTCTTTATTTTTTATAAACTTATTTATCATTATTATTTTTTGGAAGAGGAATTATAATTCAGTGAATCCAACTTTGTTTCTTACAATTATTTTAATAATTGCAGCGTGGAAGGTGTTTATAAGCCATTTAAGAAACACACAAAACCGTTAGATTCACTTCAACATATAAATTTAATTTGTCACTTTGAGACCACGATCTGTTCACTGACAAAAGGTCGCAGTCTCAAAGCAACAAAAATATTTTGACAAATTAAATTTATATGTTGAAGTGAATCTAACGGTTTTGTGTGTTTCTTAAATGGCTTATAAACACCTTCCACGCTGCAATTGTTTTCGTTCCAGCACACGATCTCAGATCAAGTCACTCGCTATGCAAGTACATCTCCGTAATTATTTTAATTTCTCAGTGAAAACTGAAATAAATGCAAGCAATATTCCGATAGATAAAACAACTAGCGAATTGTAAAATGCACAGCTCAGAAGGAAGAGTGTAAAAGGCTGTATATAAATGCAAAGGCTGTATACTGAAGCTTCAAAGCAACACCTGTTTTCCATTTTTAAACTTGATTCAAGATGGTTCCCACTATCAGCAATTCTTATTTAATCATGCATTATATTATAGTTTTGAGATTTCAATGATATACTCTTTACTCTCTCTGTTACTTGTTTCAGTCATTTGACTGCGGCCATGCTGGAGCACCGCCTTTAGTCGAGCAAATCGACCCCGGGACTTATTCTTTGTAAGCCCAGTACTTATTCTATCGGTCTCTTTTGCTGAACCACTAAGTGACGGAGACATAAACACACTAGCATCGGTTGTCAAGCAATGCTAGGGGGACAAACACAGACACACATATATACGACAGGCTTCTTTCAGTTTCCGTCTACTAAATCCACTCACAAGGCTTTGGTCGGCCCGGGGCTATAGCAGAAGACACTTGCCCAAGATGCCACGCAGTGGGACTGAACCCGGAACCATGTGGTTGGTAAGCAAGCTACTTACCACACAGCCACTCCTGCGCCTATATAATTGTATATTTTTAGAATAACATTGTAGGGTAGGTGTGAGAAGCCAGACCTGGCCAGTTTGAACATAAAACAGCGAGAACATTTTCACTGGATATGGCTGTCTTAAATACTAAAGGGTTAAAGTATGACTTGGGTTGTCCGGAAAGTTTGTGCCGATTTTTAAAGAAAAGAAAAGGGTCACTGAATACTCGCCATTACATTTTTAATCAACCAAATATGAACCCTTTTGTTGCACAATGCATCTGCATCTTTTCTTTAACTTGAAAATACCCTCTTCACAGAATTGAGGTGGTTTCATGGCAAAGAATTCATCAAGGTATCTTTTTACGTCATCCAAGGAATTCAAATTTTTACCATTAAGACTATTCTGCAGAGACCTGAATAAGTGGAAATCCAAAGGAGCAATATCTGGTGAATACGGAGGGTGGGGTATCACATCCCAGCTGAGCTGCAGCAATTTTTGTCTGGTTCCCAAAGCATCAATTGCCGAAAATGAACTTTCTTATCTTCCATTTTAAAGGGTTACAGAATTAAAACAGGTTATAGGAACATAAAAATTCTTCCACGAAAAGATAGCTTAAACTGTGCTCTAAATGGAGGTGTAGTCAAATCTTATTTTATGGATTCAACCATGTTGTAAAATAAGTCGAAAGGTAAGCTACTATAAATCGGCAAGAACTTTCTGGACAACCCAATAGAAGTTGTTTAGCGACATCCTACTTTGGACATCTTGACAGGTTTGTAATTACGTTATTTGTTCTGTGAAGGCACATGTCAATCAGTTAACACTGGATGTCACCAAGAGAAATTATAACAGATCATGGAAGAAGGAAATAGATAAAAGGTCAGGGCCATGCAAATATGAACAAACTTACCCGTATGACAACAATGAAGATGATGATAACTTTAGTAATTAGAAAAAAAATGTGATAGTGTTAATGAGATATTTTAGGTTTTTTTTTTTGCCATAACCTGACAAAATAACCTTGGTGATATTAGAGACCTATATGAAGAAATAGTAAAGTAGATGATAACATACAAGATGTAGGAATTTTAAAATTATAATCACATCTTTGGTAATGAGAATTATTATCTGAATGACAAATTCTGATTTAAAAAATAAAGGGCAGTTGAGACAACCCTGAAATTTCTATTATGGAAATTCAGTGAAGAGTGAGTCTGATTTTTAACAGTGCTGTGATAACTCTGAAGTTGTTCCAGTCTTATTAGGCCTCCTCAGCAAAGTACAGTTTAACTGTTACTGCAGATCTTAGATGTAAATTTAATTGAAATTTTCTGGTTTATTACATCAAATAAGCTAGCACTTACAAAATGCCTATCAGCATTTACTTTTAACTCTTACTGAAATGTCAATATGGGCAACTTAGCTTTCATAGAATCAATAAAATAGTTAACTCTACATATTTATTTAACCTTGTTTTAGAATAGTTTTGCCACAAAGGTAATGATTACAAATTAATTTGCTAAATAAACAATAGCAGTCAATTCTACCAGTTTTGTAGTGCCTGCAAAGGTCATGACAAAGGTTACACTTTCTGACCAAGCTATTAAAAAAAGAAAAAAAGTTATCTTTTATTTTTTACTTTTTTCAGTCATTAGACAATAAGGCTTGCAGGGGTCCCACATTGAAAAATTTTAGTCAAACTTATTGACCCCTGTACTTGCTGTTTTTGTAAAGCCTAGCACTTATTCTATCAGTTCCATTTTGCTAAACTGCTAAGTTACAGGGATGTAAATACACTGGTTGTCAAGTGGTGGTGGAGGACAAACACAAACACAGAGACACACACACATATGTATATACATGAGGGCTTCTTTCAGTTTTGGTCTACCAAATCCACTACAAGGTTGTGGTCAGCCTGAGGCTAAAGTAGAAGACACTTGCCCAATATGTCACGCAGTAGGGACTGAACTGAGAACCGTGTGGTTGGGAAGCAAAATTATTACCACACAGCCGCACCTATTAATAAATAAAAATAATTACCATCTTCTATGGTGTGCTGCAAAAGTTTTCTAATACAGTAATCCCTTGACTATCGCAGGTGTTATGTTTCCAAACCCCCCACGACAGGTGAAAATCTGCAAAGTAGAAACAGTACCGTACTGTAATTTTATATTATTTTTATAATTTGTATGTTTGAAAGCAATGATAAATCTCTGAACGAGATGTAAACCGTAAGCGCTTGACAACGTAAAGTATACTAGCCATCTCAATATGGCTAACCACTAGGGGTGGGCGTTACTGTAGCTTTTTAGCCCCAGGAGATCATCGTCTCCAGCTGGCTTTAGACACAATTTCTGTGCCCTTATGATTACCGTGTGTTGACAAGAGATAATAATCTCGAAACTGCAGTCCATGCGTATCACTTGGGTTTACAAGAGGGGATGACCTCCCTTTGCAAATACCATAAGTGCACAGAAATTGTGCCTAAAGCCAGCTGGAGACGATGATCTCCTGGAGCTAAAAAGCTACAGTAACACCCACCCCTAGTGGTTAGCCATATTGAGATGGCTAGTATACTTTACGTTGTATATGTTTATTTTATTATAAATGCAAAACAACACCACACATTTGCCTCCCGAGTTTCATTTGCTGTACAGCATGTGTGGTTCTTTGTTTACTCATCTACGGTACACTCGTTTACTTGTTTCAGTCATTTGACTGTGGCCATGCTGGAGCACCGCCTTTAGTCAAGCAAATCAACCCCAAGACTTATTCATCAGCCACGTTCAGATGGTGCTTTTTACATGCCACTGGCACGAGTATCATAACTACAATTTCCATTTGATTTTTATTTTGATGTTGACATATTTGACTCATCAAGCACAGCGAGTCACTCTACAATCCAAGGTTAGCACAGCAGGCCGTCCTGCGAGCCATGAACTCACTTCATTTGTCGGGTCTTCGCAGTCACAGCATACACATATTTATGTTTATATATTTGAGGTTTCCATCGGGTTTGTGGTATGGCTGGTAAGTATTTGATTTAAGATCTAGTGTTATATCTAGGAAGTTTACTGAAATGTATGATCAGTTTCATTGCTGTGTCTATTCAAAAAAAGAGAAAAAAAAGACCTCTCTCTCTCTCTCTCTTTTACTTGTTTCAGTCATTTGACTGTGGCCATGCTGGAGCACCGCCTTTAGTCAAGCAAATCGATCCTGGGACTTATTCTTTGTAAGCCCAGTACTTATTCTATCGGTCTCTTTTGCTGAACCGCTAAGTAATGGGGACGTAAACACACCAGCATCGGTTGTCAAGCAATGCTAGGGGAACAAACACAGACACACAAACATATACACACACATATATATATATATATATATATATATATATATATATATATATACACATATATACGACAGGCTTCTTTCAGTTTCCGTCTACCAAATCCACTCACAAGGCATTGGTCGGCCCGAGGCTATAGTAGAAGACACTTGCCCAAGATGCCACGCAGTGGGACTGAACCCGGAACCATGTGGTTGGTAAGCAAGCTACTTACCACACAGCCACTCCTGAGCCTGTAAAGCAAAATTTGATTTTTTTTTATTTCAACAGCTGAAAATGAATATCTAAGAAATAAATTCAAAATAAGCAACAGTGTTTAATGAAGATTTTATTTGAATTGTTGAATTATGCAAAATAACAAAGCTTTTTGACTTCTAGTAGTTGATCAAGGACATAAAAAAAGCAACAGATAATTAGTATAAAAGAAATGGACAAATACAGGACATAAGAAGTAAACAAATGATTGACCAACTAAAAAAAAAAAAATTATAAAAAAAAAAATGAAACAACTTAATAAAAATTTCAAGGTATAAACATGTCTCTGCAATGTAAGTTGGAGTTGAGCACCATATCGGCCAATTTTATAGGGTTCACATCTACATAGGGTCAATATATTACTTAATATATAACTTCTGTTTTATTTTTTTAAAACCAAGTTTATATGTGAAGAATTAAGTTTTTTTTAAATATATTTTATTACTAATAATAATAATAAACATAAATAAAAGGGCACTTTTGGAACATGATATAATTTACTGGAACTCTAAAACTTACAGAATTTCAATTTCCTACAAATTCGAAAATTTTCTACCGTACTTAGTAATTTCAACAGAAAATTTTAGTCTAAAATAATAAATCTGAAGCAGACCTGGAATTGAGATGGCACGTAATATATGAGGTTGCTAGTGGCAACAAAAGGGCTTTGACAAATCTGATTGACTGAATG
>NC_043014.1:39853225-39908225 GCF_006345805.1 Octopus sinensis
CAACTGGTTCAGGCATTATGATTAGTAAAACACCCAGTAAAGTGATATAATGAGAATTATACAAAACACTATCCATATGCCACACACCTCCTACTTAAGAAACACACACACACACAGAGTACGGCAGTGGTTCAAATGGTAACCCCAGCTACTGGGTTGCCAACTCAGTACTCTATTAGTTCTGTATAGTAAAGCAACACGACAGAGGAGAAATGTGTAGCCATCAGCGAACTTTACATTGTTGAGTAATTAATACTTGCATCCATAATTGTATAATTATCGCTTGTTCAAGTTTCACCATGTTTCAGATATGAATTGATATAAACAGATATTGGCCTGAAGGGTTAATGATAGTCAAAATAAACGGTAACTATATCTTAAAAAATTTTATGTAGCAGTTTGTTACAATTGATTTATGATTATTTTAATTTATACAGATATGTATACAGTCAGGAGGTGTGAGGTGAAGCCCATATCCAAAAGTAAAAACTCCTATGTTATTAGGACTCACAATGAATACAAACAAACTGGAATCAGTCCTGTGAGCATATATCTTATGTGGACAGTATTTTTATATTTCTAATACTAGTGTAGTTATCTGCCCTTCATTCAGAGTTTTTGTTTTTTTTTCTCTTATCTGATAATCATCCTTTGTGAGCTTGAGGCCATAGAGCCTGTTTATACTTATATATATGCATAGTCTTTATGTGTTCCTTAGTAACCTCAGCAAATGGCTCTACATTCTAATGTAGAATTAAGGAAACAAAAAGCAAATGTAAAGAATAAATACAAAGGTTGTAGAAGACTATCAAAGTTAGAAATAAAAACAAGAACAACAGCAGACAACTAGACTAGGAATTTATTAGAAATAAGTTTACTGTCCACATTTTATGTAACATGTTTGCATAACATCTATACACAAGCATACCTTAATACACACACTCACACACACACACACACACACAGATATAAATTTGTCAAATTACAATAAGAAGAAAAGGTATTCAGTATAAGAAGTGTATACACAACCCAACACACACACACACACACACACTCATACATAGGGAGCACGTAGTTGGATACTATTTACACACCTTTCAAGGTACAAAAAGAGAAAATTATAAAGGGAGCAGCATCAGAAAATTTATGTTTTATGTATCCACATACACACACATATACTCTTTTACTTGTTTCAGTCATTTGACTGCGGCCATGCTGGAGCACCGCCTTTAATCGAGCAACTCGACCCCGGGACTTATTCTTTCGTAAGCCCAGTACTTATTCTATCGGTCTCTTTTGCCGAACCGCTAAGTAACGGGGACATAAACACACCAGCATCGGTTGTCAAGCAATGCTAGGGGAACACAAACACAGGCACACAAACACATACACGCATATATATGCATATATACGACGGGCTTCTTTCAGTTTCCATCTACCAAATCCACTCACAGGGCTTTGGTCGGCCCGAGGCTATAGTAGAAGACACTTTCCCAAGGTGCCACGCAGTGGGACTGAACCCGGAACCATGTGGTAGGGAAACAAGCTACTTACCACACAGCCACTCCTGCGCCTATATATGATATATACATATCATATGAGAAGTCTGAGAAACTGAGATACACTACTAAATATAAACCCTCACTTCGTCATTTTAAAACCAGACACACACACAGAGACAGACATGGACAAAAGAATATATACTAAAACATGTTGGAAGAACAATGGTAAAAATCACTAGTATTGTATTTCAAGTTTCTGACATACAACATTGTTAATTACAGTGCCAAACAATTAGAGTGTAATGTTGGCAGAATTAGGGACCTGAACACGAATGCATGAACAGTATCAATGTACACAGCATAGATACATCAATAACAAAACCAATTATTGAAAATGTGAGATAAATGAATACAAAACGAAATAAATCAGAAATGAATCATATGATGTTTAGCTTAATTTGTAATTGGAGAAATTATATTTTTTCTTAATTTGAAGTAGGTGTGTGTGTGTGTGTATGGTGGGGGGGAGAGATGGCTTTTCCTTGAAGGAAGGAATAATACCATGATAGCAAAGTAATCTAAGAAATGTGGCTTAAACCCCAGATATTTAGTAATTAATAGCAGTAGTCAAAGACAACACAACTGTCAGGTTTAGTTGTTTGTTTGTTTTTTTTTGTATGTGTGTGTGTTTTTTTTTTTAGTTCTTTAAACATTTAAACGGACGTCTCGGAATTAAGACGTAATACAAATTTGTTATGTTTTGGATCAATGACTTCTTCAGTCAAACTAAAATGTGGCAACTTATGAACCGAACAAAGTAATGAGAGCTCTCCTTGCCGAAGTTGAAACACAATCCCATGTTCTATTTCCCTAGTCAACAAATGATCGCAAACAAGGACCCACTTCTCGAGCCCCTTATAATCCTTCTCGTTCATGATCACTGCCCCTTGAGTGAGGTACTTCTCCACAAAGGCCTTTGGACTGACATCATGGCTGATACATGTAGCTAAATGTTGTAATACAGCTTCCATAGTGTAACGTGGCTGCTGACGTGTGACGCGGAGATATTTTTGTAAAGCACGAGCCATTGATGGGAAAACAGCCTGAGCTGCTTCATAAGGGTCCATGGGAATTGCAGGGCCTGAAATATATATAAATAAAAAAAAGACAGGAATAAGAATAACATATATATTTCTTTATTGCCCACAAGGGGCTAAACATAGAGAGGACAAAGAAGGACAGACAAAGGGATTAAGTCGATTACATTGACCCCAGTGCGAAACTAGTACTTTTATTTATCGACCCCGAAAGAATGAAAAGCAAAGTCGACCTCGGCGGAATTTGAACTCAGAACGTAACGACAGACGAAATACCGTTAAGTATTCCACCTGGCGCGCTAACGTGTCTGCCAGCTCGCCGCCTTAAATAAGAATAAGAATAACATATAAACCAAATGATAACATGTCAACAACAGGCAATGGGTAAGTAGTGATAAATTTGTAAGTTGGTCTCTCTGTTTTCAGAAAAAAACTAAACCTGATACAAAATATCAGCTTTTGTCAATTTTTTGAGCATCATCATCATCATTTAAAATCTGCTTCCCATGCTGGCATGGGTTGGATGGTTTGACATGGTGATGGCTAGCTGGGAGCTGTCCAGACTCCAGCTGTCTGTTGAGGCATGGTTTCTATGGCTGGATGCCCTTCCTAATACATCGGTTGTCAAGCAATGGTGGGGGGACAAGTACACACACAAACACATAATATATATATATATATATATATATATCTATTTCTTTATTGCCCACAGGGGGCTAAACATAGAGGGGACAAACAAGGACAGACAAAGGGATTAAGTCAATTACATCGACCCCAGTGCGTAACTGGTACTTATTTAATCGACCCCGAAAGGATGAAAGGCAAAGTCGACCTCGGCGGAATTTGAACTCAGAACGTAGCGGCAGACGAAATACAGCTACACATTTTGCCCGGCGTGCTAACGGTTCTGCCAGCTCGCCATCATCATCATCATCATCGTTTAACGCCCGCTTTCCATGCTAGCATGGGTTGGACAGTTTTGACTGAGGGCTGGCAACCAGATGGCTGCACCAGGCTCCAATCTTGATCTGGCAGAGTTTCTACAGCTGGATGTCCTTCCTAACGTCAACCACTCCGAGAGTGTAGTGGGTGCTTTTTACGTGCCACCTGCATGGGGGCCAGTCAGGCGATACTGGCAATGACCTCGCTCGAATCTTTTTATATGTGATTTGAGCGAGGGGCTTCTTTCAGTTTCTGTCTACCAAATCCACTCACAAGGCTTTGGTCGGCCCGAGGCTATAGTAGAAGACACTTGCCATGCAGTGGGACTGAACCCAGAATCATGTGGATAGGAAACTTCTTAACCAAACAGTCATGCCTGTACCTAGTATAAAGTAATTTTCAACATAATACAATAATTCTCCCTATATACAATAAAATGCATATGGGGAATAGAAATAAAATTTTCTCAACAATATTTTAATAGCAAGTATATTTTTTTAAGAATGGTGAATTACAGAATTTCCATTCAATATTTAACCCTTTCGTTACTGTATTTATTTTGAGATGCTCTGTGTTTCTTCCAATTATTTTAAATATAATGAAGAATTTAGTAAAATAACATCGTTATCATTGAGCTAGTGTTAAGAACATAAATTGTGACTAAAATTTGGTGGAAGATTTGAATTCAAAACTTATGAAAACAAGATATTTATACTAAAGAGCCAGAGCCGGTTTCAGCCGGTTTGGTAACGAAAGGTTAATGAAAATTGAATTTATATCTTACCTTGTTCATCTTGCATTCTTTTGATGTGAGTGAAGGCTTCATCAGCGGACATGATAAGTCTTGCTTTTCTCTTACGAACACGGCGCTCATACTCTTGTTCCTCATAAAAGCGTTCATTGTGACTAGTATCTCGCCTCCTACTATTAGGAGCGAATACAGCCCGTTGACGACCTTGTGGTCCAGAAGAATTAACACCATCAACGTCATAAATTTTGAGACTAGTTACTTTTGAGGACCGCTTATGGACATTTTCCAAGTATGGGTTAAACACAGGAAAATCTTTGTAATAATTTTCCAAAACTGAGACAGCTGCTCTCTGAATGCTTAAGATTCCAATGTTGTAATTTTGACTCAATCCATCAGGTGATCTCACAACCTTGACTACATACTGTGGTTGTAATTGGCGAATTTCAAGCACAATAATTGATAAGTAATGAATGAAAAGGAGAGCGTCTACAAGGGAGACAGAGAACTGGACAATGTTGTAATATTCTGTTTTCGCGTCTTTCCTCTTGAAGATGCGTACTCCGTAGAAGAGCCAGAAAGCAAATGTAAGCACAAACACAAGGAAGAGTACAACAGCACGAAACACATAAACACGCGGCATGGTGGCTTTTGGATGGCGAAAGAAAAGGGCCATAGTTCCCATGAGTAAAATGATGAGCTTAAAGGTAAAACTGATCAGAAGGCCTTCACATTCAGGTTTGCAAGGTCCTGCGTCCCAGGTCATTATCCCGAGTTTGGGTAGGATGACCATAATGATAGGTGAAGCAAATCCAAACAAGCTGAGGAAAGTAGCAAGGGCTGTGCCAACATAACGAGTGCAGTCGAAGCCAATGCTGTCATCAAGATCTTTAGAAAATTTGTGCATATCCTCCATCGAAAATGCAGTTTCACTCGTATTTCCTGTGATAGCTGTTGTGTTGTCCCCCCAGTTATCATCTTGGGGGAGTATTTGAACTTCGATGCGTTCCTCGCATTCGTCTTCGCCCGACACGATATGATGGTCCCTGTGCTGCACAGCACGGTCGTCGATATGTTCATCACCCCCACGCACCTTGTCTCGGCTTTGGCTGCGGTGCGGACGGTTACTTGGTTGGCGTTGGTGGTGGCGGTGATGCATGCTACCATGGCTTCGATGTGACCGCTCCGAGCGGTCGCTTTTACCCGACCGCACAGATTCAGCTCCATCCATCATCTTCATTGAAAATCTTCAAAGATATTTCTTGAAATGTAAATCTGAAATTAGAAATGAGAATACTTAGAAACGAGAAGTGAGAGAGAGAGAGAGAGAGGGAGGAAGGAGAGAGAGAGATAGAGAGAAAGAGAGAGACAGACAGACAGACAGACACACACACACACACACACACACACACACACATTCACATTTCATAGCCATATATCTCCATAACTAGGGTTGTGAAGTCAGTACACAAAGCCTTCAACTTTAATCAATTTACGGTACCTATTTCTTTACTACCCACAAGGGGCTAAACACAGAGGGGACAAACAAGGACAGACAAATGGATTAAGTCGATTACATTGACCCCAGTGCGTAACTGGTACTTAATTTATCGACCCCGAAAGGATGAAAGGCAAAGTCGACCTTGGCGGAATTTGAACTCAGAACGTATTGGCAGACAGAATACGGTTACGCATTTCACCTGGCGTGCTAACGTTTCTGCCAGCTTGCCATAACTCCTTATTTGTAATGAAACAAATAAAAGTATTTCTCACATTGATTGAAAGCACACAACAACATATGTGTGAAATATCAGACTGCTTTTTAGTGCTAGGCTATGCTATTGTTTGTTACTTTTTAATATTATTTATTAAAGAAATTAGAAACAATTAAATATAAGACAAAACTTAAAACATTAAAGGGAAGCAGTTTTATCAAAGAAAAAAAAAAGCAAAAACAAAAAAAAGATACTGAAAAAATAAACCATAAAAATACTAAAAAAAAAAAAAGAGAATCATAAATATTTTTGTTTACCAATTCAATACACTAAAATATATTAAAGCTAAAATTAAAAGACAGAAAACAATTTAACAAACACGCATTTTAACAGGAAACTGTCAGTTTCAGAACAAATCATTTGCCAGGCTAATGATGTGATCTGAGGCTGCGTGTTAACTGGTATACAGAAGTGTGTAGAATGATCACAAGATGTCAAGCAAAGACTCAGAATTTGGTCTCACAACAAAAAATAACATAAACTGCTCTGAAGATAGTGGATTTAGAAAAATAAAAAATAAACTTTCTATTATAAGGAAGGACTAATAATTTAGTTCAAAGAATAGGTTTCACTAAGAGAAGTGATCAATATAAAAATTCAAATCAATAAACCCTTATACTCGTTGTCGGAGCACTGCATCCTTCAAAACTTCCATGCTTTCTGAGATTCGCCAACACTACACCTGATTTTCTCCCCTCCATACACACGCAAGCATATATCTGACTCGTACATTGTTCGCTTTCCAGACATTTGTACATTACTGCATATACTTTATACGCACTTTCTGACCAGTTGTGGTGCACCTGAGCACTGTATACAATAATTTCATTATTATTATTTTATTATTATAGAATATTAAAAATATTTAGAGAATTTCAAATTTATATTTGGTCACAGAAAAATAATAGATATTCTTTTATGCAAAGAAAAGAAAAGAAAAGGACACCAGAGTTACAGGAAATGCCATTGAGCCAACGAGGAACCCTGATCTAATCTGCAAGAAATACTGACCAAATCTACCTCAAAATCCCACTCCATCTTGAGAAAGGGAAATTCCTTTTAGAAAAATTTTCTACTATGCCAAAACCTTATTTCATCAACAAAATTTTATCTTGTTGCAGATCTTTAAAAATTGATATTTGAAATATTGCAACTTTAGGTGTGTCTCTATTTTGAATTATATCTGTATATTGTTTGAATGTTATTTTATTTAATAGTGAATTTGATTAAAGATGCAGATTTTGTTCCAAATTATTTTGGTAAATGAGGAGAGGTGGTGGTAATGATTTGCAGCATTGCCAGAGCATCAAACAGTGTTTTAAACTGTAGCTCTGTATGTATGTAAGGATGAAGACAGTGTTAACCATTCTGAGATCAATTCTGCCTTTTGTCCTTCCAGCATTGATAAAATAGTACATGTTCTTTATACTTTTCTGATCACATTTCTGTTAGCCTCAAATCGCCAGGCCTGGTCAGCGTTTGTAAGAGATGCAAGATTGAGGATGAATGAAGCCAGCTCAACCCTCCCCAGGTGAATGCTGTCTCAAGACAAGAAGAAATACACTGCCTTTGACTCAATTAATTTTGAAAATAATCAAGAATTCAGAAAAAAATAACTTTGTTGTTAACCTGTATTAGCAACATAAATTAACATGAAGTTTGTACCATAGGGCCAAGGGCAATCTTAGGCAGGTTGGTATCAAAAGGGGTCAACTGGAGTAAATAAATATATTTGACTGTTCCCGCCCCTTACATTTCTGAACTTGTACCTATTTTGAAAATCAATATTTTTCACATACTCCACATGAAAATATAAGAAAACTATACAAATAAAACTGCTTAATTTTATTAATTAAATATTGTAAAGCTTCAAAATAATCTTTTAATCAGAAGTCTGGTGCAATCTTCTGCCTGGCCAGCTCCTGTCAAACTGTGCAACCCATGTCGGCATGGAAGGTGGGTGTTAAATGATGATGATGAAAATGAATAGTGTGTCAGTATTTTCTCAAGACTGTTGATATACAGCAATGAGTAGTTTCATATTTTAGTCCATTAGTTAAATAATATTCAATTTTAGTTTTAGTCATTTATTTAAAAATCTACCTCTTCATCATCATCATTTAACATCCGCTTTCCATGCTAGCATGGGTTGGACGGTTCGACCGGGGATCTGGGAAGCCAAAAGGCTGCACCAGGCTCCAGTCTGATCTGGCAGTGTTTCTACAGCTGGATGCCCTTCCTAACGCCAACCACTCCGTGAGTGTAGTGGGTGCTTTTTACTTGCCAGGCGAGGCTGGCAATGGCCACGATCGGATTGGTGCTTTTTACATGCCACCAGCATGGAAGCCAGTCAAGGTGACGCTGGCATCGGCCACATTCGGACGGTGCTTTTTATGTGCCACCGGCATGGAAGCCAAATAATTTTATTGCATAAAACATTAAGGGGTGAGGTGGCAGATTTGTTACCACACTGAACAAAAATGGTAAGTGATATTTCTCTGGCCCATTACATTCTGAGTTCAAATGCCACCGCGGTTGATTTTTACTTTTTAAAAATTTTTTTTTTTTTAGAGTCAATAAAATAAGTACCAGTGGAGCACTGGGGGTTGATGTAATCAACAAACCCCACCATTTCCTAAAATTACAGGCCTTGTGCTTTTAATAGAATTATGTAAACATCCCACTTTGCAACACACACACACAGAAAATGACTGACATGAGAAAAACAAAATTTCCATAGCATACTTGAAATCATAAATTTAGTTTTAATTCAAGAAAACTGTTTTGTGGAAGTTCAATTTGGAATTGGTTCTTTGACATTTCATTGAAAAGTAGTGGAGCTTAACGAAGATAACAAATGTTTGAGAAAACAAATTGCTTGCCTACTGCCTTCAGGTCCCAAATACACTATTTCTTAGCATTCAGGTTTCCATATTGATTGAAATCTGTTGAAGGTGTCTGCCCTACAATATTTCATCATTCATCACAAATCATTTGTCACTTCATTAAGAGTTTTTAGAAAATGTCACACCTAATTTATTCGATATGCTGTGAGATATGATTAATGATACTGATCCAGTTTTTTCTTAATGTATTATACTATGTTCCATACTTTATTTAATTTAATAGAATATAGTTGTTTAGAAACAATTTCCATGAGGATTTTATTTCTTAACTAATTAAGCTCGACTCTTTTGTTATTCCTTCAAATATTTTCAAGCCCATCAGTTTAATCCTATTGAGGGTTAAACCTGCCTCAAACAACCCCTGGCGCTATGATACAAACTTCCCTTTTTAAAGTAATCTAAATTAAAATTTTCCATCAAAATGTTCAAGATAATTTATGCTCCAAACACCAGTGTAATAACACCAAAATTATTTTAATAAATTCTTCATAATTTTCAAAATTAATTGAAAGGCAAGGTATTTCAACAGAAATATAGTAACAAAAACGGTTAAGGCCTATAATTATTCCTCTCTCCTTAGTAGTCATAGTAGCGATAAACAAGGCTATTACTCTACCAATCATTAAAAGACAAAATAATGATGACAGAGATCAGTATAAAAAATAACAAATATACAATTTTATCGTGAAGAATTTATTCCATTGTTAATTCTTCTCCTATACATCTGCACTCATAAGCAACAGTTAATATAAGATTAATACTAAACCATTATATATATATCTCATTTAATGCACAGCAAATTAGAATCTATTCAATCTATTTAATTAAATGTTAATTCCCAAATTGTTTTCTACATAATTATTGCTGGTGGAACCAAAATGACATAATACATACACACACACACACACATATATATATATATATTATATATATATATATATATATATATATATACATATATATATATATACATATATACATACACACATATACATATATACATACACACATATATATATATATACATATATACATATACACATATATACATACACACATACATATATACATATACACATATATACATACACACATATATATATATATATATATGGTAGTTTTCTTCAAATGTTATATGTAGAAAAGTCTGTATTCTGCAAACTTAAACCATTGATTTTTATGTCAAGCATACAAGCACATAATTTTCCGCTGGACAGTTTACTCTCAGACTTGATCATCAATACAACCATAATCCACAGCCTATTCAGTCCCGACGAGACAGTTCTCATAACTTTTCGAAATCCTTGCTGCATGGGCGCATGCTGATTCATTTTCATTTCAATCAGTTAACGTTCGGTGGTTACCTGGATGGACTGACAATATATTTTCTGAGGTCATTCTGCATTTGTTCAAGCATGTTTTACGAGAGAAGCATATTGATATGACTCATCGCTGAGGGAATAAGAACCATTTATAAAGTAATTCTAAATGAAAATCTGCATCTTAAATCAAATCCGCTGCTAAACAAAAACATTCAAACTAGATCTAAAATAAATAAATAAGTAAGTATGTGAACAAATAATAATAATGACTAATGCCTCAATATCTCAAATAACTATTTTTAAGAATTTACTAAGAATATACAGCATAGATATTTATAATGATTTTGGTTTCAGCAGCAGTAACCATGTCAATAACAATTAGAGAATCATTAGCAATTAATTAAATATACTGAATAGATTCTAATTTACTTTGTGATATAATGGTTAAGTAATCAGTAACTTTTAGCATAGCAGAAAAGTCTTGTAAAAGGAACTACAATATATATATATATATATATATATATATATATATATATATATATATACAGAAAATAGTAAAATATATATATATATAGAGAGAGAGAGAAAATAGTAAAATATATATATATATATATATATATTATATATATATATATATATGTATGAAATCTAAATTCTTTATATTTAGATACTTGGAGCAAAGTAATTGAGAAATTTTATTTCCCAAAGCAAATTACTGTAGACTGAATTTAAAACAGATGCAAATAGAATGTTCCATCCAAATTGTTAGGAAAAATAAAGCCACTATTATAAGAAATGGAATGTCTAGATCTAGTTGGTATTGACAGTTTTCTGAAAATATTGGTGCAAATAGCAGTGTTCAAAATACACGAGAGACTGTGTGGATAGTAAACATTGCTATCATCAAGTAAGAAAAAATGGAAGAAAAAAAATATCATAAAGAGCTAAGATGAGTTTCTAAAATCCATGAATGAGTACATGATGTTGCATAAATAATGAATCTCCCTCTAGATAACATCGATCTATTATCAGGATTATTCCGAGATTTTTCTATTTACTCTTCACAGCTGAATTTGGAAAGATAGAATGAAATACACTTTGCCAAGTCTTTATTCCCCCAAAATGCAAACCTCCCAAGATTCCTCTTTACCTTTGCCTTTTTTACAAATATTGATCTATATCTATATATATATATAAATGCTGAAACTGAATATCATCCCCATCACTGGTTTGAGAGAGCCTACAAAGAACACGGGTTCTGCCCATCTCTGAATTAATATATATATATATGGCACAATGGCCCAGTGGTTAGGGCAGTGGACTCATGTTCAGAGAATCGCGGTTTCGATTCCCAGACCGGGTATTGTGTGTGTTTATAGAGCGAAAACACCTAAATCTCCACGAGGATCTGGCAGGGGGTGGTGGCGACCCCTGTTGTACTCTTTCACCCCAACTTTCTCTCACTCTCTCTTCCTGTTTCTTGAGTAATGCTGCGATGGACTGGCATCCCGTCCAGCTGGGGGGAATACCGCAACAGAAACCAGTAAAACCAGGCCCATGAGCCTGGCTAGGCTTGAAAAGGGCGCATAAATAAATAAACTATATATATATATATATATATATATATAAAATAATGACAGCAGTTATATGCAATATAAAACTAAAAAAGAGAAATTCAGTTGTCACTAACTGTGCTAGAAATAAGAGTTAGAAACCCTTATAGCCACAAGAAAGCACATTTTCATATATTGACAGGGGAGATAACTGCCCCACAGGGACACTTGATCACTATACTAGTTTTGCGTGAAAATTAAAATTTACATATATATATATATATATATATATATGAAACTCAGTCACTTTACCTCTACTGCTTTTATTGACAATAAAATTATTTCACTCCATACAAACATTGCATAAATGCAATGCTTTTTAATTAACTGTTAGAAAAATCTATGAAGAGGTTTATCAAAGAATAAATCAAATATAATCTGATACATGGGAATATATGCATGTAAACTGGGGGAAAAAATGTGTACATGCAATTGTTCTGAGTTGATACAAGAAAAGGGATGACTTTTTTTAGTATAGAAGAGAGAGAGAGTTGGAAAAGTGTTCTGAATGATCCTTTAATGGCATTGGTGCAAGAGCAGAACTTGAAAAGAGCCTTAGAAAGTAAAAGAACTGGTAAGGAGATGATAACAAGGAAAATTATGAAGTCATATTTCAACGTTCTATGGAGAGACTACAAAATCAGTTGTTAATAATTTCTATATATAAAGCTGAAGTTGTCTGTGTATGGCAGGTTTGGTAGCCTTCAACTAACACTATCTCCTCCGAGACCCTGCGGTGCAGGTTGACCAAAATTGAGAGTATGATAGAAGAAGGCTTGCTCTTCATTCCGTAGAAGATAAAATTCAAATTGGACCATGTTAACATCAAAAATTATTTACATCAAAAAGGTGCTTTTTTTCTACGAAAATCCCTATTTTTAATGATTTTTTTTTTACTGCTGTGTCGCCATTTTTCGGTGTATTTCAACCAGAGAAATGTTCACTTGAAGAGAATAACAAGTTACATAATGCAAAATTTTTAATTTTCAAAAATTCCAATTCTAAAGGGTCGGAGGGAAACAAACCTAAGCAATGCTGGGCGATACTGCTAGTAATTTCTATTTGTAAACCAATGATATTTTGCCACCAAAAAGTGAACCAAACTTAATCATCAGCATAAATATATTATGGTAAAAGGTGGTAGGCTGGCAGAATCGTTACTCTACTGGGCAAAATGCTTGGCAGCATTTCTTCTGGCTTTACAATCTAAGTTTAAAATACAACAGAGATCAACTTTGCCAATCATACTTTCAAGGTTGATAAATAAGTACCAGTTGATGACTGGAGTCAATGTAATTGACTCACCCCCAGCCCCCCAAAATTTTCCTGGCCTTGTACAAAAAAAAAAAAAAGAAGCAATTTTAATTATATATAAATTCCAGACACATTACATACATCACTTGACAAAATGGTTGCTGTTTCCAAGTATGTGAGAGAAAAAAGGTGTGGTGCAGTCTGATATTGAAACTTAAGACGTTTCCTATGACTTACAAGACATACAAAGTTAAACTTGCATGAAAGACCAAGCATTTATGGCATTAGCAGAAGGAAGTACTGTTGGGAAAGGAGGAACAAGTGCAAGGCTATATAATTGTAACAAGAAAGGTCAATGCCTGTCCCCTACAAAAACACACACAGACACACACACACACCGTCAAATTGACAGCAAATGCAGAAAGATACAAGACATGGTGAGGTCAAATCTGGAAATGTAGAGCCTTACAAGGTACCACAGAGGCTTGGGCCATGTTAAAGAAGGAAGAAGATATGGGATAATTTAATCCCTGTTACATGGTCATGGTTGGAGAGTTCAAGAGATCTACTCAGTTAAGGTTGACTTGTGACTAAATTAGCACAAATCCAGTTCATAAGAAGAGGTCTGATATTAAAATAAAATCTTAGTAAATGCTGCTGAAAAATATCTTCATACATAAGACATTAATATTGATCTGCCTTTAGCATCTAAACCAACTGCCAGGCTCAAATATTCTTCTTGTTTTATGATCAAATCAGCCGGATCTAGCCTCTCATACTGATTCTACAATGTCATTCTAAAAATAAGCAATCATATTTTTGAAACCTCAAAGCTATGAGATAATGCATAAATTCAAAATAATGAATAAATGTGCATTGTGTTTGACAGAGTATAATCTGAACATTAAAGGATTAAGTCTGTAAAATTGTTAATGAATGAGAAAAATGAATAATTAGATAAACTTAATCTAGTCAATTAAAATTCAAATATTCCTGAAAATTTCAAGTCTGTAGCTTAATTTTTTAAAAAAATTCATCTGTTTGATTTCTTTTATTTGTTTCAGTCATTTGACTGCGGCCATGCTGGAGCACCGCCTTTAGTCGAGCAAATCGACCCAGGGACTTATTCTTTGTAAGCCCAGTACTTATTCTATCGGTCTCTTTTTGCCGAACCGCTAAGTAACAGGGACGTAAACACACCAGCATCGGTTGTCAAGCAATGCTAGGGGGACAAACACAGACACACAAACATACACACATACATATATATATATACATATATAAGACAGGCCTCTTTCAGTTCCCGTCTACCAAATCCACTCACAAGGCATTGGTCGGCCCGGGGCTATAGCAGAAGACACTTGCCCAAGATGCCACGCAGTGGGACTGAACCTGGAACCATGTGGTTGGTTAGCAAGCTACTTATCACACAGCCACTCCTGCGCCTATTTATTTTTATTTATTTCTAATTAATTAGAAAACTTGTACAACAAAAAGAAAAGACAAAGCCTATATCATTTGTATTTAACCACTCCCTCGACTTTTTTAAAACCATTTTTCTTATTAAATATTCCTGTCTTGGTTTCAATTAATTTTGACAATAATGAAAAATTCAGTAAAGATAACTTTGCCATCATTAAGCTGGTGTTTGAGAGATAACATGAAATGCTGACGAAAGCCTTTAATTTAGATAACCTTAAAACAGGAAGTCGGTGTCACAGAATCAGGGTTAGTCTCAGACAGGATGGGATCTAAAGGTTAATGAACAGAAGGCTTCCTTGAATCTCTTTTATTTCAGCAACATTGTGATACATATATAATTTGACTTCATTTCAAAACAAAATTTTTTTTAAAGGAGATACTTGAAACTGGTTTATAGTTTTATATGACAATTTATGGCTTCTAACAACAGTCCAATAACTTAATAAAAGTTTGTAGGGCAATACATAAAAATCAACATACAAATTCGGTCAAAACAGAATTATCATTATGCTTTTCTTCTTTCTATAAATTTTTGTCCGCTTCTTTTCTTTGTCTTTTACTTGTTTCAGTCATTAGACTGCAGCCATGCTGGGGCCGCTGCCTTGAAGAACTTTTAGTCAAACAAATCAAACCCAGTCCTCTTTTTTTTTTTTTTTTTTTGAAGCCTGGTTTTATTCTACTAGTCTCTTTTCGCTCAACTGCTAATTTATGGGGACGTAACCATACCAACACCAGTTGTCAAGCAGTGGTGGGGAAAAAACACAGACACAAACATCTGTCTATCTAGGACAGTGGTTTTCAACCAGGGTTCCACCAGTACAGTCCAGGGGTTCCGCAAGAAGTTACAAAACTGCTAAAATCGACAGTAATTTTTAATTCTCCTGTGCAGATATGTGTGCATAAGACTATTAAATTATTGCACAGGTGTTCCTCGAGCCAGTGGAATGTTTCCTTGGGGTTCCGCTCCAGCAAAAATGTTGAAAAAGCACTGATCTAGACACACACACACTTGGCAAGCTTCTAAGGCTTTGGTCGGCTTGAGGCTATATACGACACATTGGGACTGAACCCAGAACCATGTGGTTGGGAAGCAAACTTCTTACCACACAGCCACACCTGCATTTACTCTTTTACTCTTTTACTTGTTTCAGCCATTTGACTGCGGCCATGCTGGAGCACCGCCTTTAGTCGAGCAAATCGACCCAGGGACTTATTCTTTGTAAGCCCAGTACTTATTCCATCGGTCTTTTTTGCCGAACCGCTAAGTGACGGGGACGTAAACACACCAGTATCGGTTGTCAAGCAATGCTAGAGGGACAAACACAGACACACAAACACACACACACACATATATATATATATACATATATACAACAGGCTTCTTTCAGTTTCCGTCAACCAAATCCACTCACAAGGCTTTGGTCGGCCCGAGGCTATAGCAGAAGACACTTGCCCAAGATGCCACGCAGTGGGACTGAATCCGGAACCATGTGGTTGGTTAGCAAGCTACTTACCACACAGCCACTCCTTTGTTTAAATCTTTTAGATAAATACTTTTTACCTTAACTGTAAATGTCTAA
The DNA here is from genome assembly GCF_006345805.1 of Octopus sinensis. Taxonomy (NCBI): domain Eukaryota; kingdom Metazoa; phylum Mollusca; class Cephalopoda; order Octopoda; family Octopodidae; genus Octopus; species Octopus sinensis. The sequence goes on from NC_043014.1 coordinate 39,869,447, forward strand.
GAAATGCACAGCCAGCAAGTTTATCACTAACATTTTACAACTGAGATATTGGCAAGTTAGTTGAAGATTCAGTTATAATTAACAATAACAGATTAACCCCTTTGACACTAACTGACCTGAGACCACCCTTGGTTCTAGGATACAAAGTTCCTATTTTTAAAATGACCTTAATAAAAATAAAGACTTCCAATTAAAATTTCATGTTAATTTATGTTTCAAAACCAGCTTAATAATGGTCTCAAATTTCGGTACAAGGCCAGCAATTTTATAGAAGAGAGTAAGTCAATTAGATTGACCCCAGTGCTCAACTGGTACTTACTTTATTGATCCTGAAAGGATGAAAGACAAATTAGACCTTGGTGGAATTTGAACTCAGGACATACAGATGGACAAAATACCACTAAGCATTTTGCCCAGCATGGTAACAATTCTGCCAGCTCACTGTCTTAACCCTTTCATAACCGTATTTATTTTGAGATGCTCTGTGTTTCTTTCAATTATTTCAAATATAACAAAGAATTTAGTAAGATAACTTAGTTATCATTAAGCTAGTGTTAGGAACATAAACTGTGACTAAGGTTTGGTGGAAGATTTTAATTCAATACTTATCAAAACAAGACATTTGTACTACAGAGGCGGTTTCATTCGGGTTGGTAACGAAAGGGTTAAACCAGCTTGATGATGATAAAGTTATATTAATAAATTCTTAATTATTTTCAAAATTAACTGAAACAAAGGTAGTGTCTCCACAGAAATATGGCAGTAAAAAGGTTAAGGGAAATAGTAGAATCAATAAACAGCGCAGAGTAAAAGATACATATTGATTACTTGAATAAATAAAAGATTGAACAATATGCACTGAGTGATTATAGACTAATCCTCTTAAGTTAGACATTTTGTGTAAAATCCAAAAATTGTTAGCAATTTTAATTTTACTCTTTACTCTTTTACTTGTTTCAGTCATTTGACTGTGGCCATGCTGGAGCACCGCCTTTTAGTCGAGCAAATCGACCCCGGGACTTATTCTTTGTAAGCCCAGTACTTATTCTATTGGTCTCTTTTGCCGAACCGCTAAGTGACGGGGACGTAAACACACCAGCATCGGTTGTCAAGCAATGCTAGGGGGACAAACACAAACACACATATATATATACATATATACGACAGGCTTCTTTTAGTTTCCGTCTACCAAATCCACTCACAAGGCATTGGTCGGCCCGGGGCTATAGCAGAAGACACTTGCCCAAGATGCCATGCAGTGAGACTGAACCTGGAACCATGTGGTTGGTTAGCAAGCTACTTACCACACAGCCACTCCTGCGCCTTTTTTTTTTTTATCCTGTGAAGTTTGGATTTCAATTTGAGTTGAAATATTTTTTTCATTTTACTTTCTACGGTCTTTTGTTTCAAATGCAGGCAATTTAATAGACCCCACGTACTTGATAGTATTTCACCAATGTTGGGTGGATGGCAGGCAAAGTCAACATTGGCAGGAACTGAACTCAGGAACATGAAAGTAATCTTAACAGCAAAGCTGCAGAGAAAAAAAACGCCCCCACCAAAGAACCCCCCCCCCCCCCCCAAAAAAAACCTACCGGATGCTGATATTAAGAAAAAAAAAATAATAGAAAACTTACAAGGTAACATGAAACTGGATTCAGGTGAGTTTGTCAAGAGAGATAAATAAATAAACCAATTCTAAAATAGATATGATATCCCATTCTGAAAGGCTCATTAAAAAAACGAGTCTAGCAATTATAACCCATATGCCTCCTGCCTGTAAAATAATAAAAAAAATAAAGTGACAAGCTCCTAGCCATCTGTATCTATGACCCAGATTTGATTCCCAGTCAGTAACTATTTCACTTGACTAATTCCTCCCAATTTCCTCACCCACTGATATTGATAGAGGCTCACCTAACTTGCTATCATAAATATTCTTGCTTACACAGAATAGTCGAGGTCAAATGCATTTGCTCCACAAAATTTACCTAATATATCTAATACTTATTTAGTTGCACAAGCTCTATTTGTTGACCAAGTTGGCCCTTAGGTCACCATATTTCAATTGAAATACACCCCCATTATTTTATTATTTCAATTAATTTTGGAAATAATGAAAATATATAGTAAAATAACTTTGCTGTTATTAAACCGACATTTGAAACACAAATTAGCAGGAAATTTTGAAGGGAAATTTTTTACTTATTCTTCTATTCTTTTTATTCTTTTACTTGTTTCAGTCATTTGACTGTGGCCATGCTGGAGCACCGCCTTTAGTCGAGCAAATCGACCCCAGGACTTATTCTTTGTAAGCCCGGTACTTATTCTATCGGTCTCTTTTGCCGAACAGCTAAGTGACGGGGACGTAAACATACCAGCATCGGTTGTCAAGCAACGCTAGGGAGACAAACACAGACATACAAACACACACACATATACGACAGGCTTCTTTCAGTTTCCGTCTACCAAATCCACTCACAAGGCATTGGTCAACCCAAGGCTATAGCAGAAGACACTTGCCCAAGATGCCACACAGTGGGACTGAACCCGGAATCATGTGGTTGGTTTGCAAGCTACTTACCACACAGCCACTCCTGGATCACTTAAAAAAAAAAAAAGCTTGTACCCTAGAATCAAGGGCTGTCATGGGTTAAACATGAACAACACACGACAAATCAATAACTAACAATGAACTAACTAGATTTATTCTTTACATAAAAAAAGTGAATTTTTCTTAATTCAAATAATTCACTAAACTACATCAGTAAAGGTAAAGTTACCTTCTTGAGTCATGGCGGTTCATAAGGGCTGGTTTCCCAGTTTCATGGCATATGTATCCCCCACCTGGACAGGAAACCCGTCTGTTGCAGGATTACTAATTTTTGCCAGCTGAGTGGACTGGGGCAATGTGAAATGAAGTGTTTTGCTCAAAAACACAATGCATTGCCTGGTACAGGAATTGTAACCACAATCTTACAATTGGGAGTCCAACACTCTAACCACTAAGCTATGTGCCTCCACAAACTACATCAATAGCACTAACTATTTACTTATTAAAGCCCTTCACTCCCTAAAGAGCATGGGCCCTCAATGACCTTTCTTCAATGTTCTCAACTCTGGATTGACTTTTCTGTTTTCTCCCAGATTATGTTCGTTTTGAATTGTCATTAATGCTTCTGTAACTCTGCCTTTTTACTAGGTAGGGGTGTTGGCCTTACATAAGCGCATTGTTACCTCAAGAAAGAGGTGGTCCATGTTAGACTAGCCTCTATCCTTTGACCTGTCTAGCATGGCAGACCCCACTACAAGTTCCTGCTCTACAGCCACAGCTCTCAGGGTTACTAAGACACACAAGTCACAACCACACTACAACAAGGACTGGACTTTATGGCATGCCAACAGCACTGGCACTAGAACCTATTTATCAAATTTAATTTTTAAAAAAATAAATAATAATAATAATATCTACTTCTTCTTCTGCTGCTGCTGCTATCTGCTGTAGGTCGATGTTCTCTGTTCTTGTTCAGAAATCATCTCTATCGAGCTCACACATGTCCTACAAGGCCTACTCTTGATTTGCAGCAACGATGCCATCCGTTGCAGGTGGAGTTACTTGATGAAATCGAGAAATGAAACCTCTCATGTGCTTTCATATTCGCCCTGTTGTTTCTCCTCAATGGCTGAAATTACAAGCTTCAGCTATCAGTGCCATTTATTGCACTGCAGGGCCTTTGCCTCCCAAGCATCTGGGGACATACTGGAGTTCTTCATGTCTCTTCAGCACATCTCTGTGTCACAACTTCTGGTCTTATGGCTCCAACTATTCTGATGCAGTTCAGCATAGAAAACTGCCTTTGGAAGCCTGTCACCCTCCATCCTGAAAACATGTCCCATCCAGTGCAAAAATATACACACTAGTTGTAATCATCGATTTAATATACTGTCACTGAAGAAATTTATACAATCTTATTCAGTTTATATTTTTGCTAGATATTTCTCTAAATTTATTATGGTTCCATCTCTACAGCAAAAGCATTAAATTAATCATAGATTTAAGTTTAGTGAATACCTCCAAAAATTAATTAATTCATTTTAAGGATTTAACTATCAAAGAATTACTTTTAACCCTTCGGTATTTAAGCTAACCATTAACAGCCTAAAATATTCTACCTGTTTTACATTCAGACCAGTCAAATCCAGCCTTCACACCTACCCTACAATACTGGCTTCAAATTTTGGCACAAGACCATGAAGTTCGAAGGAGGGGGTGAGTCGATTGCAGTGACCTCAGGGTTCAACTGGTGCTTATTTTATCAACCTCAAAAGATGAAAAGCAAAGTCAGCCCCAGTAGAATTTGAACTCAGAACGTGAAGACGGATGAAATGCCGCTAAGCATTTTGCCTAGTGTGCTAACAATTCTGCCAGCTCACCACCTTCACCTTACCCTACACTATTATTCTAAAAATAAACAATCATATCATCAAAATATCAAAGCCACAAGACATCATCATCATTTAACATCTGTTTTCCATGCTAGCATGGATTGGACAGTTTGACTGGGGTCTGGTAAGCCATGGAGGCTGCACCAGGCTCCAGTCTGATTTGGCAGTGTTTCTACAGCTGGATGCCCTTCCTAACACCAACCACTCCGTGAGTGTAGTGGGTGTTTCTTACGTGCCACCTGCACAGGAGCCAGAGCAAGCTGGCAAACGGCCATGATCAGATGGTGCTTTTTACGTGTCACTGACACGGATGCCAGTCGGCGACGCTAGTAACTGCCACGCTCGAATGGTGCTTTTACGTGTCACCAGCATGGGTGTCTTAACGAACTTGACTCAACAGGTCTCCTCAAGAACAGCGGGTTACTCTACGATCCAAGGTTAGCACAGCAGGCCATCCTGCGAGCCATGAACTCACTGCATTTGTCGGGTCTTCGAAGTCAAAGCAATGTGAATAAATAAGCATTACATTTAAAAGAGTAATCCGAATGCTAAAGGGTTAAATAGCCATAGTGAAAGAAAATGGCAAGTGTGTGGTTGCGCATGTATGCGCGCGCGCACGTGAGCACCCGCATGCTATAACTTGGCAGCAGGCTCAGATGTAACATTCCTCAAAAGATCTCGTGTTTATTTCTAACAGTTAACTGACACATGTGGACTTCAATGCCCCTGTTCAGAGACAAACTAGAACTTCTGAAATGGGATTATATGAATGTGTAACTTGTAGTCTCCTTTTTTTTTAATCCATTATTTGTCCTTTACATTCAATTTTACGATTATTAGATAGATAATGTACATAACTTCTCTCCAACATAATCCTCCCATAAAAAAAATTTAAAAATTAGGTATTTAGGTTTCAAAAACAATTTTGTTTGTTTACTTGTTTGTTTGCTGTAGGTTTTTAATCTGGTATTTAGAAATTAATGAGATAGAAAGTCAAATTGTTTTTAATCAATAATGCTGCTTAATAATAAATTCAAAGCAGAAAAAGGATAAAAATAAAAAAATTTAAAAAAGCCCCAGCAAAAACACACCCAACCCTTTTTGAAATTCAATTTTTTGTAAGCATGTTACTTGGATTTAGCATGCACAAGTTACAAGCTATAGGAAAAACAAAGAGTTATTATGCATAAAATATGCTTTAGTAAAAATGTAGGCAGAGAGAGAGAGAGAGAGAGAGAGAGAGAGAGAGAATCATTACAGAGGGTTGCAGGCTCTGGGGAGAGAGTAAGAATAAAAAGCGAGTGGGAATAAGTCTGCAGGGAGATGCATCTAGCTTGTTCAGATGTCACAGTTAGAATTCAAACCCCGATTCCTTTCAGGTTAGTTTGCAACATGATAAGAAGGGCTTCATTCAGTATCTACAATAATGTAATTATCAAATTGAACTTAAACCATGTGGTTTCAGGTTCAATTCCACACTGCGTTCCACACTGGTTAAGTGTCTTCTACTATAGCCCTGGGCTGACCAATGCTTTTGTGAGTGACATTGGTAGATGGAAACTGTGTGGAAGCCCTGTGTGTGTGTGGTGTGTGTGTGTGTGTGGTCAGGGCTTTGTCACCACCACAACTTGGCAGTCTAGCAAACAAGACTGATACAATAAGTACCACAAAAAAAAAAAAACTTAAGTACTAAGGTTGATTTATTTGATTAAAAAAGCCTTCAAGATGATGCTCCAACATGACCACAGTCCAATGACTGAAACAAGTAAAAGACAACAGATAAAAGAAAGATAAATCTATGTATAAAAACCTGGTTCCCAGGTAAAATAACAGATCCTATAGAAACATCCATAATACATACAATGAAAAGTATTCTAGTATCCTTCGTGTCCGATGGCATCACTTTGTCTCCAACAATTCGGTGCGACACCAGTGCAAATCACCTCCCTCCGACAAGTCATCCTAACGAGACGTCTGCATTGGGTGGGTCATGCCCTCCGTCGTCAACCAGGAGAATTCATCTACGAAGCAATTGTCCCAGCTCCCCTTCAGGGTTGGCGAAGCGATGTGGTGGACAATGAAAAACCTGGCTGATGACAGTCAAGGCTGATCTGGAACCCAACCTAGGACTCCATATCTACGGCGTTCGCCACTGGAATAAGGAGTGGTTGGAGATCACGCGGTTGTTAGCCTCAAATCGCCAGGTCTGGTTGGCATTTGTGAGAGATGCAGCATTGAGGATGAATGAAGCCAGCTCAACCCACCCTGGGTGAATGCTGTCAAGTCAGTCAGTCATTCTAGTTGGACCCTGAGAGACCTTTAAGAACTGAAATATGTCACTTGACAGTACTGACTCTAGAAAGACCCACAAGAACAATCTTCAAGGAAATATCCCTGTAGTGTGCATATGTAACCGATCCTACATTTATCTGGAGGTTTGGTCAAATCTCAAACCACCAGCCCAATTTTAATTTACATACTCCAGTTTAAAACGGGAGGAAAATGTAATAAGAGCACTTCCTAAAGGAGACTGAATGTATTCCTCCTCTCACTCCTTAATACTTTAGAGCGATAAGATGAAAAAAAAAAAAGCTTAGGGAAGAATCTACATGTTACAAAAAAAAAAAAACCTAAAACGTGCTGTAAATAGCTACACACACAGAACCCCACCCCCTATGTTTTAGACTTTCAGAACAGAGTATTTCTACTTTATCTTTTTATAACATAATTTTCTCAAACTTATCTAATCTGTCTTAGTTTTCCCAATGGAGATATATTATACAAGTTGTGAATTTCAAGGATTAGCTCAGATTCATAAAGGTTGTCTCCTCATGTATTGCAAGGCTTAAAGCTTTCTGATTTTCATGTTTTCTAATCTGATATCACATAACTAACTGATTAGAGTTATGATATTTGAGCTGCATTCTCCCAGCTTCTCTGTGCTTAGTATAATAATTAGTTTCTTTAGTAATTATTTGCAGACACACCATTTAATACACTTCTTTTCCATGCAGATTTTCAAATTTCTTAATGTTAAACACTTTGGAACTCTATATCTACAACTCGCAAAATATTTAATATACAGCATTTTAAATTTAAACTTACTCTTTTACTCGTTTCAGTCATTTGACTGCGGCCATGCTGGAGTACTGCCTTTAGTCGAGCAAATCGACCCAAGGACTTATTCTTTGTAAGCCTAGTACTTATTCTATCGGTCTCTTTTGCCGAATCGCTAAGTTTCGGGGACGTAAACACACCACCATCGGTTGTCAAGCGATGTTGTGGGGACAAACACAAACATATAAAAAACACACACACATACATATATATATATAAATATATATTTATATATATGACGGACTTCTTTCAGTTTCCGTCTACCAAATCCACTCACAAGGTTTTGGTCGGCCCGAGGCTATAGTAGAAGACACTTGCCCAAAGTGCCACACAGTGGGGATGAACCCGGAACCATGTGGTTGGTAAGCAAGCTACTTACTACACAGCCACTCCTGCGTCTAGCCATAAAGCTTAATGAACTCTGTTTATTCTCTATTAGAAACAAGAAAAGCAGTCATTGTATAAATACTGCAGGTGCATATGTAGAAACTGCACTAATAAAAAAGTCAAGAAAACAATATATGGGAGTTACTGGTACGCTGTTGGTTACGACACAAGGGTTCCAGCTGAGCCAATCAACAGATATGCCAGCCTGTGAAATTAACAAGCAAGTGGCCGAGTACTCCATAAACAAACATACCTTTAAAGTAGTTTTCAAGGAGATTCAGTCTGACACAGAATGTGACAAAGCTGGCCCTTTGACTGATAAGTACAACTCATTTTTGCCAGCTGAGTGGACTGGAGCAATGTGAAATAAAGGGTCTTGCTCAAGGACACGACACGCTACTGGGTATCAAACTCATGACTTTATGATCATGTGCCGAATACCCTAACCACTTAGTCATGCGCATTCATGGTATGAGAGTAGAGTAAGAGTAAAGAGTCAAATCATTAATTGAAGTGACTCCTAAATGGTGATATGTAGAACTATATTAAATTACAAGCAAGCAAGCAAGCAATAAACTTAGAATAACTGCAAAGTCACAGTTAAATAAGTGAACTATTTAACAGTGGAGGCACATGGCTTAGTGGTTAGGGTGTTGGACTCATGATTGTAAGCTTGTAGTTTCAATTCCTGGACTGTACAATGTCTGGTGTTCTTGAGCAAAACACTTCATTTCACATAGCTTTAGTTCACTCAGTTAGCAAAAATGAGTAACTTAAGTAAAGTTGGCAAGACAGTAATGGTTGGTGGAGCTGCCTAAAAATCCTAACAGAAGGGAACTTCAGGACTGATAGACAATAGGTCGAACCTGATGCTGGGTATAACCTTTTTTTTTTTAACTATTTAACAATTACATCATTATCACCACCTTTGTTTTGGCATCCACTTTTCCATGGGTCAGATGGAATTTATTAAGGCTGACTTTCTACAGCTGGATGCTCTTCCTGTCACTAATCCTTACCTGTTTCCAACCAAGGTAATATTTCCTTGTGGCCAGACATGTTTTCATGGTATTTTGGAAATGAATGACATTTATTTACAACACTAATGCAATGTCATGACAAAGAAACAAAAATATCCACTATTCTCTGTGGTGGCACAGGTTGGGTGGTTTGACAGGAGCTGGCCAGCCAGGGAGCTGCACCGGGTTCCAATTGTCCGCTTTGGCATGGTTTCCACAGCTGGGTACCCTTCCTAATGCCAACCACTTCAGAGTATACTGGGTGCTTTTTACATGGTGCCAGCACAGGAGCATTTTATGTGGCACTAGCACAGGTGCATTTTATGTGGCACCAGCACAGGTGCTTTTTATGTGAACCCAACACAGGTGCAATTTACGTGGCACCAGCACAGGGGCTTTTTATGTGGACCCACCATAGGTGCATTTTATGTGGCACCAGCACAGGTGCTTTTTATGTAGACCCAACACAGGTGCATTTTACGTGGAACTGGCACAGGTGCTTTTTATGACATCAGCACAGATACTTTTTACAAGGCACACACACACACACACACACACTAGGCAGTTGTCTTTCAGTTTCTATCAACAAATCCTTTCACAAGGTGTTGGTCAACTTGAGTTATAGTAGAAGACACTTGCCCAAGGTGTCATGCAGTGGGACTGAACCCAAAACTGTATGGCAGGGAAGCAAATTTGTTAACCACACAACAACGCCAACACCTACTCCTAAATAAATTTAAATCTGAAGCTCAGATTAAGCTTGACCCATACAAGCATAGAAAAAATGAATGTTATAATGACAATGATGACAATCTTTGAATCATTCAAAAAATAATACAATGATTAATAACATTTTAAAATAAATATTGTCTGCTGCCTGGCTGAACAAGTCTGATATATGGCATAAAACTAATTAACAATGAATTATAGCTGTCACCATATTTCTTCCGGTAAATATAGCTTTGACATAATTGTTACATTTTCTCACAAAAAATAGTTTAGCAAAGTATATCATTAAGATATCAAATTATCTTGGCAGTACAGAAAAAATCTAAAGAGAAACAGAGAACAATGTAAAAAAAAAACATGACACATTAATTTAACTGAACGTGATACTGTTTAGGCTCATTTGTAGCTGTTTGCTTCCCAACAATATGGTTTGGGGTTCAGTCCCACTGCATGGTACCTTGGATAAGTGTTTTCTGCTAAATACTCAGGTTGACCAAAGCCTTGTAACTGGATTTGGTAGACAACTGAAAAAACCTTATTTACATTCGACGGATATTTGTCCTCATCTTGTTTGTTGTTAACACAACGTTTCGGCTGGTATAACCTCCAGCCTTCTTCAGGTGCCTTGAGGAAATTTCGAACCTGGGTTCTCATTCCTAAGGTATTTTTCTATGTTATTATTATTATTATTATTATTATTATTGTTCAGGTCATTGCTTGGAATCGCACTCAGAATCTCGGGGTTAATAGCCCATGCTCTTAACCACTATGCCATATGCCTGCGGGCATATGGCATAGTGGTTACCCCAAGATTCTGAGTTCAGTTCCAAGCAGTGACCTGAACAATAATAATAACATCATCAAAAAAATACCTTAGGAATGAGAACCCAGGTTCAAAATTTCCCCAAGACACCTGAAGAAGGCTGGAGGGTATATCAGCCGAAATGTTGTGTCAACAACAAACAAGATGAGGACAAATATCCGTCGAATGTAAATAATGTACATAATTCCTCATCTCTTAAATATAGAACTGACAGAAACCTGTCATATATGGGTGGGGTGTGTGTGTTTGTGTCCCCTTGTCTTGACATAGCATGACTGTTGTAAATGAGTGTCACTGTTATACAAACAGTGTCATTCGTTCCCAATATTCTGCAAGAAAATGTCTAGCCATGGGTAAATATTACCTTGCTTGGAAAGAGGTGAGTGCTGACATCATAAAGGGCTTCTGGCTGCAGAAAATCTGCCTCAATAATCTCCATCTAACCCATGCAAGCATGGAAAGGTGGATGCTAAAAACGATGATGATAGTTTATACCTCCTTGCTTCTATTAACGATTGTCAACATCATCATCATCGTTTAACGTCCGCTTTTCATGCTAGCATGGGTTGGACGATTTGATTGAGGTCTGGCGAACCAGATGGCTGCACCAGACTCCAATCCGATCTGGCAGAGTTTCTACAGCTGGATGCTCTTCCTAATGCCAACCACTCTGAGAGTGTAGTGGGTGCTTTTACGTGCCACCGGCACGAGGGCCAGTCAGGTGGTACTGGCAACGACGTATGTGCATATTTAAAAATATGAATTAAAACAGGTGTTTATGTTATATGTATCAAATGGAAGAAAGAATATAATCATTACTAGAGACAAAATTTAAATCATTTATTTACATATGCGCAGGAGTGGCTGTGTGGTAAGTAGCTTGCTAACCAACCACATGGTTCCGGGTTCAGTCCCACTGCGTGGCATCTTGGGCAAATGTCTTCTGCTTTGGCCCCAGGCCGACCAATACCTTGTGAGTGGATTTGGTAGACGGAAACTGAAAGAAGCCTGTCGTATATATGTATATATATATATATATGTATGTGTGTGTGTTTGTGTGTCTGTGTTTGTCTCCCTAGCATTGCTTGAGAACCGATGCTGGTGTGTTTACGTCCCCGTCACTTAGCAGTTCGGCAAAAAGAGACCGATAGAATAAGTACTGGGCTTACAAAGAATAAGTCCCGGGGTCGAGTTGCTCGACTAAAGGCGGTGCTCCAGCATGGCCGCAATCAAATGACTGAAACATGTAAAAGAATAAAAGAATATGGTTGGTCAGAATACATGTTGCCAACTTGGGTTTCACACCAGTACAGAAAAAAACATGCTACACTCTTCAACCTATGAATTCGCATGCCAGTTCAAGATGGCAAGGAAGATACTGTTTTGATAGCACAGATCTGACAGTAGTGAATTTCCTGAATATGTCAACCTATTTAATGGCCAATATTATTCCTTATAGAATAACTAAAGGAGATTCTTAATTATATAAAATTTTCTCACCCTCCTACTAATATCAATAAAAATCTGTTTAGAAATATCTCATTGAGGTCATAGCATTTATCTGCTAATGAGTTAAGTTCTAGAGATTATTCAACTCACTATAGTAACACAGTGGCTGAGTGTAGATTAAAGGGCAAGATATAGTCATTAAGTGTGTCATATAAGGAATAACAGACCAAAGCATATTAATTAACTAGCAGTATCGCCCGGTGTTGCTCAGGTTTGTTTCGACCCTTTAGAATTGGAATTTTTGAAAAGTAAAAATTTTGCATTGTGTAGCTTGTTATTCTCTTTAAGTGAACATTTTTCTGGTTGAAATACACTGAAAAATGGCGACACAGCAGTAAAAAAATTGTAAAAAATAGGGATTTTCATAGAAAAAAAGCACCTTTTTGATGTAAATAATTTTTGGTCTTAACATGGTCCGATTTTAATTTTTTCTTCTACGTAAGGAAGAGCAAGCCTTCTTCTATCATACTCTCAATTTTGGTTAATTTGCGCCGCAGGTTCTCGGAGGAGATAGTGTTAGTTGAAGGCTACCAAACCTGCCATACACAGACAACTTCAGCTTTATATATAGAGAGATTGGTAAAATCCACCATATAACATAAGACCTTTTCATATTACTCAAGAAATGGAACATGGGTATTATACAATCTTTAACAGAAATAGTTATATTGCCTTATGTTATTGCATCCAATCTTGGGCACAGCATTACTTCTTTGAATGTAGCTAAGTTTGCAAATTATAATACTACTCAGCAATAATTATAGCAATAATGCAAGCTAAAAATTTAATAAGAATTTCCCATTAGATTGAGAACTGTCTTACAAATGGTTTAGTATATAAATTTAGTATTAGAATGCCTAGAACTAACTCATAAGTGTGCGTGTGTCTGTGTGTGAGAGAGAGAGAGGTTTTTGTATTAATATAGGGAAATATGTATGTATGTATGTGTGTGTATATATGTATGTGTGTGTGTGTGTGGTGTGTGTGTGTGCACGTGCAGATGTGAAGATATTTGTAATTTGCAGTATGAAAAGAAAATATGGTTTTATGGGAGGGGTAATAAAACTATGCTTTCACATCCTTAATCAGGCTTGTAACTCAACTGCTGCCAACTTTGGCACCTAGCCCCTCAGTAGGGTAGGCCCTCTCCCATGCATTCTCCTTATCCACCTACATCTCATAATAGAACTTCCATGACTGTCTCTTGATCGTCAGTCAAAGCAAGCACCTCTCCCTAAAAATGCCATGGTTTTCTGTGGTACAGTGTCTTAAAATCCAGTTCACCTCATGTCTCTAATCTAAATGTTTCACAACATTGGCAAACATCCATCTCCTTGTTACATATAACTGATGTCTAGCTTCTCTTAGCTATTTAATATAGTTATTTCATTACTGTCCCATTTGTCTGGTCTTTTCAGGAGTATCACTTAGCATTCTCTCTCTGCAAAGACCTGTTGAGGCAAGTGAAATCGAAATCAAATTCGATGACTGGCATCCATGCTAGTGGAGCGCTAAGAGTACCATACGAGTGAGCTCGTTGCCAGAGCAACAAGCTGGCCTCTCAGCCGATGGCACGTTAAAAACACCATTCTAGTGTGACCATTACCTGCGTTGCCTTACTAGCACTTGTGCTGGTGGCACATGAAAAAACATTCGAGCGAGGTACTGCCAGTGCCACTGGACTGGCTCCTGTGCTGGTCGCACATAAAAAGCACCATTTGAGCGTGGACGTTGCCAGTACTGCCTGACTGGCCCTCGTGCTGGTGGCACGTAAAAAGCACCCACTACACTCTCAGAGTGGTTGGCGTTAGGAAGGGCATCCAGCTGTAGAAACTCTGCCAGATCAGATTGGAGTCTGGTGCAGCCATCTGGTTCACCAGACCACAGTCAAATTGTCCAACCCATGCTAGCATGGAAAGCGGACATTAAACGATGATGATGATATATATATACCACTGCTATCTTCTGCCTGGTTGAACTCTTGTGTCAGTCACAGATCTATCTGTATATCTGTAACCTTCAACAGGTCGGCTCATAGAAACTCCCAGCTGTCTTGTCATCTATGTTACAGCTCTATTTCCTCCTCCTTCTTGTCATATGTATCAAATAGTACTTCTCTGAAACTATAACTACTCAAGGACTCTTCCACCTTCCTCCTCCCCCCCCCCTTATTCTCTTGTACATCTGGATCTATCCAGCTCTTACTATCACTAGTTCATGTCAAGTTGTTTGTTTGTTCCTTCTCGAGCCTTGCCTGGCTCATAAGGGCCAATTTCTCGGTTTCCTTGGCGTATAGGTTCCCCACCTGGACGGGATACCGGTCCGTCGCAGGTGAGCTGCTAGATGCAGAAGGAAAGAGTGAGAGAAAGTTGTGGCGAAAGAGTCAGCAGAAGTTCGCCATTACCTTCTGCCGGAGCCGCGTGGAGCTCAGGTGTTTTCGCTCAAAAACACACATCGCACGGTCTGAGACTTGAACCCGCGATCCCTCAACTGCGAGTTCGCTGCTCCAACCACTAGGCCATGTGCCTCCACTCATGTCAAGTTACTATCACTTGTACTACTGTCAAGTAGTACATTATTCACCAAGGAAACACTTAGCCTTTACAACCATGTTCTTATCTCATTTCTTGGTGAATAAAGACTAATACCTGGTTTGTATGTATGTCTGCATAATTGGTTGGTGATTGAGAGGCTGGTTTCTTGTTAGTCTTGCAAACAGTCAACTCATTTGAATCACAGAACTCTAGGAAGTTTGATTCCCCACCCCATCCATATTCTTCACATCATATCCCTATTCTCTGTGTACACTTCAGAAACCAAGTGTTATCTCCAGAGACACCTTTGCCTGTTGCCTGTTGCGATAATAAGGTTGCTGTCATTTGTTATCAAGGGTAGTACTGAGGAAGGCCATAAAACCAGTTTTTCTTTTTCTTTAGTGCATCTGCCAGCCTTGACTTGTGTGCGTAGGAAGACATAAATGTCATGTGTTGTCCGTGACTATCTTAATTATCCTATTGCACCTCCCAGCCTCTCACTATACACACACATATATACAAACATAGACACACACATGTATAGTTCTATATACACATACACGTATATTTACATATATACACATGCATGTATATTTACATATATACACATGCATGTATATTTACATATATACACATGCATGTATATTTACATATATACACATGCATGTATATTTCAATATACACATACACGTATATTTCCATATACACATGCACGTATATTTCCATATACACATACACGTATATTTCCATATACACATACACGTATATTTCCATATACACATACATGTATATTTCCATATGGCGCTTTTTTACGTGCCACTGGCCCAGGTATCACAACTACAATTTCCATTTGGTTTTTTATTTGATGTTAATGTACTATATATGTGTGTGTGTGTATATATATATAAGGCATTCTTTATGTCCAACTTACATGGGATGCTTTGTTAACCCTTTCATTACAGTATTTTGAGATGCTCTGTGTTTATTTCAATTACTTTAAATATAACAAAGAATTTAGTAAAATCACTTAGTTATCATTAAGCTAGTGTTAGGAACATAAATTGTGATTAAGGTTTGGTGGAAGATTTTAATTCAAAACTTATGCAAACAAGACATTTGTACTCAGAGCCAGAGCCAGTTTCAGCCAGGTTGGTAATTAAAGGGTTAAAACACCAAATACTGCATTACTGCCTTATTTATCTAGAAAGAACCTCTCATATGGACTTGTATAAACGAGAGGTTCTCTCCAGGTAAACAACACAGTATCCAGTCTTTTAACAAAACATCCATATTACATATAAGCTGGACATGAAGATTGCATTTTGATATTAATACTACTTCTGTTGCCATTAATTACACAAACACACACACACACACACTATGCCTTTCACAGGTTGATAAAATAAATATCAGTGAGGTGGGGTGAGGGTGGGGGAGCGATATGATCAACTTTACACAAGGTGTTGCAGCACGGCTATAACCCATGACTGAAACCAATAAACGAATACAAATTGACATAAGTATTGAAACTACCAAAGACGTATTCTTGTATTTTTTCCTTCTTCGTAATTACAACTTAGAAATAGTGTGAAATAATAATAACATCTAATTGGTAGAAGATTAGGTACGAAGCTATATAGAGCTATTTAAGAGTGTTTTAGTGAGCAAAAAGCAAAAAAAGAAGGCTGGAAAATTCGCTGCACACCAACTAAGTACACTAAAAACGCATACCTGTATCTTTATACATACACACATACATACATATATACACACACATATAATACATATACATACATATATACACAAACATATAATACATGTACACACATACATACACAAACATATAATACATGTACACACATACATATAATGCACACACATACATAATTTCATTTAGGTGTTAAATAATAGGACTTATTCCATTCTCCTTGGTTATATATATGTGTGTATATATGTGTATGTATATGTATATATGTATATATATATATATATATATATATATATATATATATATATGTATATATATATATGTGTGTATATATGTGTATATATATGTGTATGTATATGTATATATGTATATTATATATATGAACACACACACATGTACACACAATGGTAGATGTAAAACATTAACCTATATGAGGCTGATCTAGAATTTCTTTGTTCCTAACCATACTCTTAAGACAATCATTTCATTGATATAAAAGAGAGGGGGGGGAGAAAAAAAAACAACAAACAAACAATGCATTATATTGAGAGATACAAGTATTAGTGTTTAATTTAGTGGAAAAGATCTATAAAAGATTGTTTTTTTTTCAGAAGCTGGAGGGAAGAGTTATGTTTACTTGGATTAACAGGAAGCAAGAATTTAGATAAGTATATAGAATAACTTTTGGGACCAAGAGATTCACTAACAGTAATATGAAGTACACACACATATATATATATATAAAACATACATATATATATACATATATATATATAAAACATACATATATATACATATATATATATAAAACATACATATGTATATATATATATAAAACATACATACATATATATATATATAATACATACATATATATATAAAACATACATACATATATATAATATATATAAAACATACATACATACATATATATAATATATATAAAACATACATACATACATATATATAAAACATACATATATATATAAAACATACACACACATATATATAACATATATATATAATATATATATATATAAAACATACATACATATATATATATATAAAACATACATATATATATATATAACATATATATATATATATAAAACATATATATATATATATAAAACATACATATATATATATAAAACATACATATATATATATAAAACATACATATATATATATATATATATATATATATATATATATATATATATATATTATATATAATATATATATATATAGCAATTACGAACATTTATAAATGACAAATCAACCAAACAGATTTGATTTATTCAAAGAAATAGCAATAACTCCAAATACATAGTTAATAAACAAACATTGTTTTCGTTGCAAGTATAGCTCTCAAGTATATTTTTCTGTCATTAAAGATATCCATTTGAGAATAGCGTACCTGAGGCAAACAAAAGTTTTTTTAAGTTGCGGGAGATTGATTTTTGGTTGATAAGAAGACTTCTTTACGTTATTGTTATATGGAAAGATAGTGTACTAATAATACATACACACACACATATATATATAATTTTTTCTGCAGACTCATCTATGTGCTATTAATATATTTGTCCAATTCTATCTCGCAATATCTACAAAAAAAATAAACATCGTAACTGGCTATCGTTCATGGTAGTCAGTTTTTAATAATAATAATAAGAAGAAGATGCAGCAGCAGCAGCAGCACCACCACCACCACAACCACCAGCACTACTGCTAGCACCATCATCATCATCATCGTCATAATTTTTATGTCCACTTTTCCAAGCTTGCATAGGTTAGACAAAATTTATTGAGACAGATTTTTTTTTCTACAGCCTGATGCCTTTCCTGTAGCTAACCCTCACCTGTTTCCATGACTGGACATGCTTTTATAGATGATTGGAAACAAATGACACTGCTTGTATGACAGTAGGACTTGTTTACAGCTATCAGGTGATATTAAGTTGAAGAGGTACAAACACACACATATATACTTTTCTACTCTAGGCACAAGGCCCGAGATTTTTGGGGAGGAGGCCAGTCAATTAGATCGACCCCAGTATGCAACTGGTACTTAATTTATTGACCTCAAAAGGATGAAAGGCAAAGTCAACCTTGGTAGAATTTGAACTCAGAACGTAAAAACAGACGAAATCCTGCTAAGCATTTTGCAGCCTTAATACACACACACGCACACATATATATATATATATCCAAACAGGTGCAGGTGTGGCTGTGTGGTAAGAAGCTTGCTTCCCAGTCACATGGCTCTGGGTTCATTCCTACTAGTAGGCACCTTGGGAAAGTGCCTTCTACTAAAGCCTCAAGCCAACCAAGGCCTTGTGAGTGGATTTGGCAGACAGAAACTGAAAGAAGCTCGTTGCATATGTGTGTGTGTGTGTGTCTTTGTTTGACCCCACCATTGTTTGACAACCGGTGATGGTGTATTTACCTTCCTGTAACTTAGTGGTTTGGCAAAAGAGACCGACAGAATAAGTACCAGGCTTAAAAAAATAGTATTAGGGTCAATTCATTCCACTAAAAATTCCTCAAGGTGGTGCCCCAGCATGGCCACAGTTGAATGACTGAAATGAGTAAAAGTTTTATTTATATATATATATATAGGCACAGGAGTGGCTGTGTGGTAAGTAGCTTGTTTACCAACCACATGGTTCCGAGTTCAGTCCTACTGTGTGGCACCTTGGGCAAGTGTCTTCTACTATAGCCTCGGGCCGACCAAAGCCTTGTGAGTGGATTTGGTAGACGGAAACTGAAAGAAGCCTGTCGTATATATGTGTATATATATATATATATATATATATATATATATATATATATATGCGTGTGTGTGTGTGTGTCTGTGTTTGTCCCTCCAACATTGCTTGACAACCGATACTGGTGTGTTTATGTCCCCGTTACTTAGCGGTTCGGCAAAAATGGCCGACAGAATAAGTACTGGGCTTACAAAAGAATAAGTCCTGGAGTCGAGTTGCTCGATTAAAGGCAGTGCTCCAGCATGGCCGCAGTCAAATGACTGAAACAAGTAAAAGAGTAAAAAAAAAAAGAGTATATATATATATATATATACATATATATATATATATATCACCAAGTAAGTTAGGGGTTGTGGATCCAACCCACTAAGGGATAATATTTATCCAATATGCTGTTGGTATAATACCCAAATTATTAATACGTGTTTTTAATTGCAATGCAATAAACTTACTTATTGTATTAAATGGGTGAAGGTAAAGAAATATTTTATTTCCTAATGCTAACCACTGTACAACATGTACTGGATGCTTTTTGCATGTCACCAGCACTAATACAGTTGTCATGAAGATTGCAAGACTATGAACCCTAAATCATAGAAAACATTTGTCCAAAGAGCCATACAGAAGGATTGAACCCAGTACCATGTAGTTAAGAAAATTTCATACCCACACAGCCATGGTTATACTGTTTCTATAATTTGACCCAGATAATTTCACTCGACTCTTTTCTCTATGGTTGGTGTATTTTGTTTAAAGCCAATGCTTTTTTTTCTCTATACAGAAAATCCTATAGTTCTCCCAATCTTCAAGTGATTTTATTTCATAAGTTGATAGCTGTTATTAGAAAACATAGAATAGGTTTTTAATTTAATGTATTTATAAAGAGTTCATTTCATACTGTTATATATTTTAATAATCATGCATAAATAGTCTTCTTTCATCGTTTTTGTAAACTTAAAACACAAAATGTCTAGACAATGAAATATAACAGTTATATATATCTATCTATAATCATCATCATCATCCTTTAATGTCAGCTTTCCTTGCTGGCATGGGTTGGACAGTTTGACAGGAGCTGGCCAGACAAGACTGCACTAGACTTCTTAGTCTGTTTTGGCATGGTCTTTACAGTTGGATGCCCTTCCTGATACCAACCACTCCACAGAGTGGTCTAGGTGCTTTTTACATGGGACCAACACAGGTGAGGTCAGCTTTGGCATGTCTTTACAGCCTGATGCCCTTCCGAATGCCAACCACTTTACAGAATGGACTGGATGCTTTTTATGTGGCACCAGCACTGACAGGGTCACCAAGTAACTTGCAAGGCAAAGATCCTTTAAGAGGAGAGGGGGAACTGGAGGAGGTGATCTTGTGCCAGATGATGAAAGGTAGAGTGTGACAGAAACATGTGTCATGCTGTAGGGGAGGTACATGGTGAGAGAGAAAGAGAGAGGGAGAATGAGGACAGAAAGTGAGAATGAGTGCAACACCACATTGGTGAATAAATATTCTTTATTTGTGGATTAACAAGGCTACCATAGGTTTCATGCAGAGAATTCTCAGCAATTATCAAGCTTACTACATGGGATGTTGGTACCTGTCTCCATCCCATGTGGCAGGCTTGATAACTGCCGAGAATTTTCAGTATGAAATCAGCGTGTGTGCACATGTGTATGTAGGTACATACATACAGACAGCTTAATTTACAAGCGTAGCGATTCGCAAAAGAACATCATTTCATATCCTTCTACATGTATATATATATATATAGCTGAAATTTTCAGGGGTCTGCATCCCCTGATTTAGGCACAGGTGTGGCTGTGTGGTTGAGAAGCTTGCTTTCCAACAATATGGTCTTGGATTCAGTCCAACTGGAGTGGCACCTTAGGTAAGTGTCTTCCATTATAACTCTGAGCAAACCAAAACCTTGTGAGTGGATTTGGTGGATCAAAACTGAAAGAAGTTTGTGTGTGTGTATGTGTGTGTGTGTCTCACACAGTCTTTTTGCTTTGACATCATGTGATAGTTGTAAATGAATGCAAATGTTGTGCAAGAAGTATCTTTTGTTCCCAATCTTCTGTGAAAATATGTCTGGTTTAATCTGATCCAGGCTCACCAATGGAGAAGTTCTTAAGCAGATAAGGCTGAAAATGTCGCAAGAAGCTAGGATCACCAAGCATAGATTGGCATATTTCGGTCATATTATGCGGAGAAAATCCCTGGAGAAGGACATCATGCTCGGAATGGTCAGTGGCAAGAGAGGAAGAGGCCGACCAAGAACCCACTGGCTTGACACCATCAAGAGTGATACCGGAATGGACATAGCCAATCTGAAAGAAGCGGCCCAGGATAGAACTGACTGGAAGACACTGATCCAACGAGTGACCGAGAGTCGACTTCGACTGAGCGGATAGAGAGAGAGAATCTGATCTATGCCAACATGGAAAAGTGGACGTTAAATGAAAATAGTTATTATTATTATTGCTCGGGTTTGTAAGGGAAATAACTATATAAGCATTTTTAGAGATGTAAAGTATAATAGCCATCTCAATATGGCAAACCACAAAGTGGGGTGTTACTGTAGCTTTTTACGTTCTGAGATTTAATAATACATTTTTAGAGAGTTACTTCCCTTATATAATAGCAAAAAAATGCATTAAAAATGGGGGAAAATGATGGTAAATTTTTTTTTAAATCGTAGACTCGTGCTAATACCCAGAAGGGCTCGATATGAATCACGACTATAAGATACCCGCTTTTGGTTACACTGCACCGCAAAATGTGGGAGTAGTTAGGAATCTAAATCGTAGGAGACAGACACACAACTTCACTTTTATATATAAAGATGTGCAAAAGTTACCAATTCAACAATACATTATTGCTTGCAATGACATGTACACATCTACAATTGTTTGCTGTATATTGCTTGCTGTATCTCAAGTATGTGTTTGTGTATGTGCAAAATTTTTTTGTTGTATAATATCTCTATGTGCATTCATAAAAATGTCATAAAAAGACCTTACAAATCTCAAAAGTACTTACTTTATATGACTGCACCTGTATTTCTCCCATTGCACATCTGCAAATATGAAAAATAAAATAAAAAATTATTTAGAATTAGTTTAAAACATAAGATAAAGAGACTTAATAAAATCTCAGATTTAGAGGATTTAAATAAGAACTGAAAAGTTATTGAAAGATATTCCAGTTCATGAGGTTTTGCTATGTGGCAATACAAATTGTAAAGAAATCTTAAGAGAACAACAAGAGATTTTCTGGTTTAGTTGGAGCTTATATCAATGAGTTCTGATTTCCTGTTATTAACATGTCTATAGGTAAATATTGCGAAAAAAAAGAAGCAATTAATCACTGATTTGTTGAACAAACTTAGTATTAAAAGAAGCTGTGAGCATGTCTTAACAGGTCCTAAATAAATAAAAATGCCTGGGAAACAAAAGCTGTAAATCAGTTTCAAGTTTTTATAGTGGTCATATTATTTGTCCTTAATGTCTGTTATATGTTAAAAAGAAGGAAAAAAAGGAAAAACAAAAATTTGTTATTAGTGATAGATGTGGTATAAAATCAGAATTGCATTCTATATATCTTACTTAACATGGATATAGAGTAGAAGGTCTTGAGAAAACATCTTGTATAGACATATAGTGCTTAAAAGCACACAAGCATCTCAATAACCAACAAAAAAGTGTCCAGCAATAGCAGTGGAATTGCTAAATCTGGACTTCTGCATCTTTGCACATCATCGGTATCATCATCATCATTTAGCATCCGTTTTCCATGCTAGCATGGGTTGGACGGTTCAACTGGGGTCTGTGAAGCCAGAAGGCTTCATCAGGCCCAGTCAGATCTGGCAGTGTTTCTACGGCTGGATGTCCTTCCTAACGCCAACCACTCCGTGAGTGTAGTGGGTGCTTTTTACGTGCCACCCACTTAGACAAATTTCACTTCTACTGACAAGAAAAATTGTGATTGACAAATTACTGGTGTTGCAAGTAGTTGGTAGGTTGGGTAAAAATTTGTTATTAGTAACCAAAGTAGAATTAGTTCAGAATAGAGAATACTCTATTTGTCTATCCAAAGCATTTTCCTAAGTTTGTCCTGAACATCCATGTTTGTTTTGTTGCATTCTGAGTAATATGAAGATTTCTTTTTGTAAGACCCAAGTTGTGTGTGAGAAGACCCGGCAGAACAAGTGAGACCATAACCTGTGGCCTCTACATGGGATGTAGCCAGTCTACTTATGCATACCTTTCCTTCTTGGGACACAAAACTCTACTTGTGAAGACCTGTTGAGGCAAGTGAAAATCGAAATCGATCAACATCAATGGAAATTGCAGCTGTGATACCAGTGCCGGTGGTACGTAAGAGAACCATCCGAACGTGGCCGTTGCCAGCGCCGCCCCGACGGGCCTCGTGCCGGTGGCACATAAAAAGCACCATCTGATCGTGGCCGTTTGCCAGCCTCGTCTGGCACCTGTGCCAGTGGCACGTAAAAAGCACCCACTACACTCACGGAGTGGTTGGCATTAGGAAGGGCATCCAGCCGTAGAAACATTGCCAGATCAGATTGGGCCTGGTGCAGCCTTCGGGCTTCCCAGACCCCAGTTGAACCGTCCAACCCATGCTAGCATGGAAAGCGGACGCTAAACGATGATGATGAAGTTACTCTGAACTGAAAAAGAAACTGAGAATATTTATCACATTATAATGGAAATCTGTTCTCTGTACCAAATATGATGCACAGCATGGGCAAAGGGTTAGTATAGAATGAATTTGCATTCTGTACAGGATTAAGTGGTGTTTAAAGACAGAAGAATTTTCTGGACTTAAAACCTCAACCAGTGTAAATGTAGTCATGATTCTATAATTGTAAATTGTGTTACATTTTTCTTGCATACATTTATAAACAACAGTGATGCCGGATCGTATTTCCAACAATGAGAGTGTTAAGAGATGTGTTTGAATGCAGCCTTTGAAAGCTTGTACTTTGCTAGTCTACACAGCCCTTATTGTAGCTTCTATATAATTCTCCCACATTTTGACAGCTAAATACAGCAAGCTCCAGTTTCAAGTGTAACTTGGATTCAAGTCCTGAGAGGGCTGCTGCGCTGCTGTGAATGTATTAGCATTTGTAAAAGCATATCTTTCAAACCACAGTGACAAATTATTCTGAGTTCTAAATAAACTATGGACTGTGTCTTGAATGTGATGGACTATGTCTTCTGTTCAATTTTTATAGTCTCCTACATTATAAGAATTTTACAGTCTCCAACAATACAAGCTATTTCACTGCATCATTTTTGCAACTGTAATAATCCAGAGAACATTCTTTTGAGGTGTATAGAATTACCTGCATATGCTATGTGAGGTAAGTACATATCTGTGCAAAGTAGGTGTATTCATCATCATCGTCGTTTAATGTCTGCTTTCCATGCTAGCATGGGTTGGATGATTTGACTGAGGTCTGGCAAACCAGATGGCTGCACCAGACTCCAATCTGATCTGGCAGAGTTTCTACAGCTGGATGCCCTTCCGAATGCCAACCACTCCGAGAGTGTAGTGGGTGCTTTTACGTGCCACAGGCATGAGGGCCAGTTAGGTGGTATTGGCAACGGCCACACTCAAATGCTGCTTTTTATGTGCCACCTGCACAGGAGCCAGTCCAGTGGCACTGGCAACGACCTCGCCAGGGACACTTGAGAATGCTTTGTGTTGTGCAGACAGAGCTCTTCCTTCCATTCCATGCCCAGTATGCCCCCTAATTTGGTATAATGTTTCAACTCTCCATTAGATACTGTGACGATATGTTCTGCTCACATTAAGATTGCTGTCAATTACTACCCACAGGCAGATTACATTTCTCAGAGTGAAAATTGAAACAAGGTGAACTTACTTTCCAGTAATCTACTCAGGCATTCATCCTGACAAACTACCTGTTTACACTACTGCAGCATTACTTTCTTCTGCTGACCTTACTGGTGCAACCAGAAGTCAATTTTTAATGTTGAGATAGAAGTTTGTTTTCATAAGCATTAATCAAATCATCTATAGAAATTAAGTCAAAAGAGAAGTAAGCATTTTGCATTTAATGCACTGATGAATGGGAGATTGGGATATTGGCCTAAAAGTGCAACTTTGATGAATTTCCGATTAGGGCAGCTTTCAAGGCACTTTAACAGTCCCCACATATTCTCATGAATTCCAGCTTCACACCGAGTTAGATATGTCAAGCTCCACCAAAAGCTTCTTGGATAGTTAAATGCTTTAACATATACTTCCAGCTCTAAACACTAGTAATTATTTGATGATTAAGAAAAGCAATGCCAGTTGTGTGACCTAAAATTACTAATTCTGTTCAACATGCAAACACACACAAACTTTACCTGTCTATAACTTTCAGGAGTTTTAACACCTAGCGCTTTGAAGGAGTCATCTCCATCATGCTAAACCACAGCTTACCAACAAACAAGCAAGGCACAGCAGGCCCTTTGAAATACATGTACTACACATCTTTACCAGCTGAGTGGACTGTAGCAACATGAAATGAAGTGTCTTGCTCAAGGACACAATGCACTGCCAATAATCAAACTCATGTCCTTACAATCACGAGCTGAAAACCCTAACAACTAAGCAACATACCTGGAAATGAACAACACTGCTTGTATGACAGTGATGCTTGTTTACAACTATCACATGATGTCAAAACAAGGGTACATGCAAACATACACCAACACACTTCTGTTATATGGCAATATTTGACCATCTTTCAACTCACTGATGAGTGCCTTGATTCCCACAAAACCTTTTGTCCTCAGCCTGAGCCCCTGTCTGTATCATCTCTTGTCCTTGAAGACTTACTCTGGTACTCCATTGCTACCATCTTACCTTCTTGGCTACTTACACCCTTATGTCATGCTACATATCTCCTGTAATAGCAAGGCACTTCTGCTTGTCCCTGGCATAAAACCATCTCTTACCCATCTCAAATATTTCCTCCACTTAGGTGGGGGAGCTTTTCCCTTCCAGTCTTACAAGTTATTTGGCAACCTTATTAATGTCAGTGGCATGAAAAAAATAAAATACACACTGTAAAGTGGTTGGCATTAGGAAGGACATTCAGCTATAGAAACCATGACAAAGCTGACAGGGACATGAAGCAGCCCTGTGGCTCATTGGATCCTGTCAAACTATCCAACCACGCCAGTATAGGAAACGGATGTTAAGCCATGATGTGTACATTGAGTATTCTGAATATTTAAATAACAGATGAACTATCTATGTGTGTACATGCACACATATGTTCATTATTCACAAAAAATTCTATTCTATTTTCAACATATATAATCTTGAAAATTACATGTAGTATTTGAATGAAAGATAAAAAAAAAATAGTAAAGATAATTATTAGAATAATCATTTTAGATATAAATATAAAAATTAGTCAAAGGACTAATTTAATATTGGCAAATAAAAATAATGAAATAATTTCACTTCAGAAAGACTTCTTTCAAAGTCAATCATTTATTAATTATAAGCAATCAAATGGGTGATTTTTTTTTTAATAATGTAAAGTGTTCAACCATAGTATTACACAATATTACTAAAATTTTCCTCAAACAAAGCTCTATAATTATATATACAAATGTTCCAATTTATTCTGCTCATCAGAACAACCTAACATTTTAGATTTGATGGTGAAATGATAGCTTAATGGTAGCTATCATTAAACAGAGTTTAAATTCTACTTAAGTTGATTTAGTCTGTTCAACATCAAATTTTTTTAAAATTATCTAAAAAAGAAACCAAACAAAGAAATGCATTAGACTTTCTTAAAAGAAAAAAATTAAATAAAAAGGAAAATTTTTACTAATCAAAAAAAAAAAGAAAATTTCAAATCTGTCAGATTTTCTTTCCTGCCATTCTTCAACAAATTCCAATTTATCTATTTCCAAATTGATTCTTTCCAAATGGGAAATATACAAATTGACATTTATTATTCTGTCACCATTAATATTTTCAATGTCTAGTGATTAACAGATACTGGAACTGAACTATTTCAATACAAAGTTGTATGCAATTCATTAATAAGTTGTTTTCTCACCCTACCCCACCCTACTTTCAGTAAAAGGTTATTATTTATTAATTTTATTTAATTTTCATTTTTTTCTATTTTTGCGATCTGCAAACAATAGCCATTGTTGGCAACAGGTTTACAACAAGTGAATCACTAGTTTCGCAACATTTCTAATGAGAGTCTCTAACTCAATGCAAGACACCATTTAACAAGGCACCACTTTCCATAGAATTGCACTGCACTCGGGCTTTTGGGAAGAAATGGAGCATGAATGGGGTTTGAAGCAATCCCAAGTAAAGCTCATTACTGTATTGAGATAAACCCAGCTGCATTATCATCATCATTGCCATTTTAATGCTTGCATGGGCTGGATAGAATTTATTGAGGTAGATTTTCTATGGCTGGATGTTCTTATTGTCATTAACCCTCACCTGTTTCCCAGCAAGGTAATATTTCTTTGCGGCCAGACATGCTTTTGCAGAATATTGGAAATGAATGACGATGTTTAGCTGACAGGAACATATATTTACAACCATCATGCAATGTCAAGACAAGGAGACGTGTGTGTGTGTGTGTGTGTGTGTGTGTGTGTGTGTGTGTGTGTGTATGTGTGTGTGTGTGCGTGCACGTGCACACACACAAAATGGACTTCTTTCAGTTTCCATCTACAAAACCCATTCACAAGGCTTTGGTCGGCCTGGGACTATAGTAGAAAATACTCAAGATGCCATGCAGTGGGACTGAATCTGTAACCATGTGGTTGTAAAACAAACTTCTCAGTTACACAGCTTGGTTTGAAAGCATTAAGGACATCGAAAAAGCATGATCTAAAAAGAAAAACAGCCAGATGCTGCACAAATGACTATTGGTTACAACTCTGTGAAATCAGTCGATCCTCACTTGACACAGGAAACAACTGTGGAGTTGTAAGAAGGGATTAAGAAAGCCATCAGCTCAACTCAAAATAAGACAACATGATGGAAAACCATAACAAGGAAGCACATCTAAGATAAATGGGGCATAGGAGGAAGACAAAGGAACATATGGAAAACAGGAAGAGAACACAGACACACTCAATCCTTCATCAGTTATCAACCAAATATCATCCCAATTTCAACACCTTCTGGTGTTATTGTTCAATTTGGTGGTGTTGGCAACATAAGAAGCTGGGATATAAATGAGAGGACAAGAAAGATGAAAAAAAAAACGAGAAAACATAGGACAAGTAAAGTAACAAGAAAAGACGAGATTTCTAGAATAGAGAGTGAAAAGGATGAGTTATGAGGAGAAATGGAAAAATGTTAAAATGAAAAATAGATAAATAGGCAATGGCAGAGAAAACAACAAACAAACATAGACAACAGAGAGATATTGGTACCACTTTAACATGCCATCTACTGCACCATTCACAATCTAGTATGCAACCTTAATTTTGTATGCAATCTAACTCAAAACCAAATCTAGTCATTTCACAGCATAGACTATGGATACTGTGATAGACTCCACAATATAGTAGCACCAAGGTATCTGTATACATGAGATAAAGATAAGCAGATGGGGAATTAGGTGGAATGCTGCTACTCTAAAATATACTCCACAGAAAACTACATCTCAGATAATATAAGTTAAGTTAATTTTTTGGCTCAAAAAGCATAAAGCAAGGCCATGTAGGGGGACATGGAGTTAAGTACAGGGAGGGTGTTCATGCAAAGAGTTCAGGCCATTTCTGGTCAGGAGAGACTTTGAATATGCTAGACACCATGGAATGTTTGTCCATTCTAAAGGAACCGGATGCTTGCTTACTAACTAAAGAGCTGAGTAAAGCCATCAACAGCTTGTCTACTAGCAAGGCACTTAGGATTGGATGACATTCCACTAAAAGTCAACATGTGCGCTGTTAAAATCTCAACACCAACTACTGTGTCAGTGTTGGAAAGAAGGAGCAATGCTGTATGACACGAGTTTTCAACAGTGTCACCTTGCATAAGAAGGAAGGGGAGAGAAGTAACTACAACCATTACAGGGAAATCTCTTTGCTGAACATTGTTGGGAAAGCCTTCATTTGTGTCGGCTTGAACAAACTGCAGAAAATTGATGAGATAGTATATCACTAGTCTTGGTGTGATTTCAAGTAAGAGCACTCCACAGTCGACAACTCTTTTACTTGTTTCAGTCATTTGACTGTGGTCATGCTGGAGCACCGCCTTTAGTCGAGCAAATCGATCCCAGGACTTATTCTTTGGAAGCCTAGTACTAATTCTATCGGTCTTTTTTGCCGAACCGCTAAGTTACGGGGACATAAACACACCAGCATCGGTTGTCAAGCGATGTTGGAGGGACAAACACAGACATACAAACATATATATATATACATATATACGACGGGCTTCTTTCAGTTTCCGTCTACCAAATCCACTCACAAGGCTTTGATCGGCCTGAGGCTATAGTAGAAGACATTTGCCCAAGGTGCCACGCAGTGGGACTGAACCAGAATCATGTAGTTGGTAAGCAAGCTACTTACCACACACTCCTTTCAACAACTACAAGAGAAATATAGAGTAAAAGCAACCATTCTATGTTACTCTAGTTAGATTCATAAAGGTTTTCAATATAGTGCAGTAGTTCTCAACCAGGGTCCATATAAGATTTTTGGGTGTCCATACAAAAAAAATAGTAAATTGGGGGTCACAAAAGTATTTTAATGGCCCCTGAAAAAATTTTGCTTTAGATGTATGTGTTGGTATGTATTGTAAGAAGCAGCTGGGTTTCTTCCTCTTACATAGTTCAACCTACACAAGTCAATGGGTGGAAAACAAAATAGGAACTTTGAAAGTTTCTATAAAACTAGTTTGTAGACATCAAATGGCTATGGGGGTCCACCAGAGTAAAATGGTAATCAAAGGGGTCCATACTCTTTTACTTGTTTCAGTCATTTGACTGTGGCCATGCTGGAGCACCGCCTTTAGTCGAGCAAATCAACCCCAGGACTTATTCTTTGTAAGCCTAGTACTTATTCTATCGGTCTCTTTTGGCCAAACCGCTAAGTTACGGGGACGTAAACACACTAGCATTGGTTGTCAAGTGATGTTGGGGGGACAAACACAGACACAGAAACATATACACACACACATACATACATATATATATATATATATACATTGGGCTTCTTTTAGTTTCCGTCTACCAAATCCACTCACAAGGCTTTGGTCAGCCCGAGGCTATAGTAGTAGAAGAGACTTGCCCAAAGTACCACGCAGTGGGACTGAACCCGGAACCATGTGGTTCATAAGCAAGCTACTTACCACACAGTCACAAAAAATAGTTGAGAATCCCTGATCTAGTGAGTAACAGACTTTAAATACCTCACCAGGATTGGCCGTATTCCAAGATTCCTTGGAATAGTTCAGTCTTCCACAGACATGAAGAGGTCATTCAGAGATGTTCAACATACTCGGTAATGCGAAGCAGAACTGCAAGCTTTCCTCTATCCTGTTCAGCATCTTCACAGACATGCCGAAGCATATCTTTGGAATATGAACTGATGGTATCTACCTTTGCACCAGATCAGACAGGAGGTTGCTCAGATTGAGGGTGAAAACCAAAATTAGATGAATCACTAATCAAGGACATGTTCTTTGTAAACAACATAGCACCAACTACATTCTGCTGAGCAGCTACTCAAGAACCAACCAAGACTTCAACTTGACCATCAGCTTGAAGAAGACAAAAGTGTTGGGCCAAGGAACTGTTTATTCTCTGCCATTACTATCAACAATTACAAACTGGAAGTGGTTCTTGAGTTCACATGCCTGGGCTTCATCATCACAGACAACTTCTGCCTAAAATCTGGGAGAACAATAAGCTAATAATGCACACCAATGGTGCAGTTTATAGAGCTTATGTCATTAGCAAACTGCTTCAAGTCATTAAGACCTGGAACCACTAATCTACAGAAGAACAATG
Source organism: Octopus sinensis (assembly GCF_006345805.1). NCBI lineage: Eukaryota > Metazoa > Mollusca > Cephalopoda > Octopoda > Octopodidae > Octopus > Octopus sinensis. Next base: position 39,900,548 of record NC_043014.1, read on the forward strand.
TCTCAATTCTTTCCATCTCTGTAGCCTGTGATGCATACTGGGTAATTTGTGAACTGACCAAATCACCAATAAGGTTCTGACTCTTGGCCAAATACTCAACCTATTCCGCCTTCTTCAATAATGACAACTTTGCTGGCTGGACCACACACTCCAGATGCCAGATGGGAGGATACTAAAAGACTATGAAGAGATGGCTACTAGAAAGCACAAAGGCAATGCATATAAGATGCACATTTTACAAAAAAAAAATTTCAAAAAAATCATATTGGGTCTTATGTGTGAAGTTGGGCCTCTCATAAGTTTTAAGCACTAAAAACATTTTTTGCCCCTGAATATGTGATGCTGAAATTGGGGTGCGTCTTTTATGCCATCAAATATGGCGCTTTGCCTGGACTTTTTTCTTTTATATTTTGTCCTCATCTTTCTGCTCTCCATCTACATTCCAGAGAAGGGTAATATCTAAAACATGAGAATAAATTCTTTCCACTTTCTCGAGTGTCAAACTAATAATTCTGATCATAAACCTACCCCATTTATATATATTTTTTATGCTATACGTGTGTGTTTTACAAAATACTGCCAGCTAAGAACAAAAATAGTGCTGAATTTAAATGGCAACTTAGGTAATCTGTAGAATATAGAACCATAAAATAAGTACCAGACTGAAATATATACTAGTATTGCTATGATCAACTAAAAACCAATGTAGGCAGTGTGCCAGCATGGCTAGTCAGTGAGTGAAACCACTAAAAGAAAATGTGTATGTTCACACCTGAACATGTATATATTCATAATCACTACAAATATTAAAACTATATATAAAACTAGCAGTATTACCCGGTGTTGCTCGGGTTTGTTTTCTTTTCGAATTGGAATTTTTGAAAAGTAAAAATTTTGCATTATGTAGCTTGTTATTCTCTTTAAGTGAACATTTTTCAGGTTGAAATACACCGAAAAATGGCGATACAGCAGTAAAAAAATTGTAAAAAATAGGGATTTTCATAGAAAAAAAAGCACCTTTTTGATGTAAATAATTTTGGGTCTTAACATGGTCCGATTTGAATTTTTTCTTCTACAGAATGAAGAGTAAGCCTTCTTCTATCATACTCTCAATTTTGGTCAACTTGTGCCGCAGGGTCTCGGAGGAGATAGTGTTAGTTGAAGGTTACCAAACCTGCCACACATAGACAACTTCAACTTTATATATATAGAGAGAGAGATTATGGCAAACAATGATATTGGAAAGAAAAACCCATCCTAATATTCATTCCAAATTCTGCTTTGAAAGTAATTTTAGTTAAAAAAGATGAAAATAATTGAGGTAATTATATTAAGCAATTTATCAATAAATGTGAGAATTTATTTTTATTTTTTAATTTTATTTTCGCAAAACCTATTAAAAACCGAAATGGTTTGCTTTTATTTTGCAACATATAATATAATAGCTGACATTTGATATGTTTACAGAAAACATCCAAACATATTCTACGCTGCCATCTAAGAGTCAATGCTATATTTTACACAGAAACATATCACACCCTGCTTTCAAAAATCAATACGGCATATAACGATTAACAGATGGATGAAATATTCATAAAAACAATGAAACGTTCAGTCAACTAATTATCATGTTGGGATGGATAGAATAGAATACTATGTTGCATATAGATAGAATTGAAAAATAAGAAAACAAAATTTTATTTGTAATGCATTGATAATTATTCAATTAGTCATTATTATATTACAACACAGATTCTATAGTTTTTATTATGAAACACATTCAACATCTTTATATATACTTTTAAACACTTCATCCAAAAACCACACACATATCCATACTGTCAATAATGACACTGAGTTAATTGTATATATATTAAAATGATAATGAAAAAAATATTTAAGATACAGAAAAATATATGAATGTTTTTATACACATACAGACACATATGTCTAGATTTTACACACATGCATGCACACATATATAAACAGCTTCCAACTTCACATACAAGGGAATTGGTTGGCTCAGGGCTATAGTAGAAAATAATTACTCTGGTGCAGTGAGATTGAAGCCCCCCCCCCCAATCACGAGGTTGTGAACTAAGTTTCTCAACTGCACAGCCATGCTGGCATGATTTCATATATATATATATATATATATATTATTTATTAGGGAATAAAAATTTTAATAGTATAAATTATTTTAACTAGTATATTAGGATTTGATGTTTTGCATGGGGACTTCTATCTCTAAATAACATATATATATATATCCTCCTCATCATCATCGTTTAGCATCCGCTTTCCCTGCTAGCATGAGTTGGACGGTGCAACTGGGGTCTGGGAAGCCAGAAGGCTGCACCAAGCCCAGTCTGATCTGGCAATGTTTCTACAGCTGGATGCCCTTCCTAACGCCAACCACTCCGTGAGTGTAGTGGGTGCTTTTACGTGCCACCGGCACACACATATATACATATACATACACACACATATATGTGTGTGTGGTGTGTGATATATATATATATCACACACACATATGTGTGTGTGTGTGTGATATATATATATATATATATATATACAACAGATGGCTATTATCACTTTAATGCCTACATTTCCACGCTTGGATGGGTCAATTGAAACTTTGTTGAGACAGAATTTTCTACAATTGGATGTCCTTCCTTACACTAACCCTCACCTGTTCTTAGCAAAGTAGTAATCACCTAGTTAGTCAATCAGGTAGTTATGAAATCCTCCCTATGGTGAAACATCTCTTTCTTTCTTTCTTTCACTCGCTCACTCACTCTCTCTCTCTGTTTGTGTGTATGCGTATATATACATATATACACACACATGTACATATACATATAAAGACTGGAATTTATGATGATATTTTAAATTCTGTACTTACAATTGATTCATTACGACATAAATATATTTTATGAACATAAATATTAATAATATGAATACAATGATTCATAATATAATAATACATATACATACATTATCACTTTGTACCTGTATGCAATTCGTCGACTTAGTCTCAAAAATAACAGAACATATATATATATATATATATATATATATATATATATATATCACAATAGGGCTGATATTAACAGATAAAATAGGGGCTATCTTGCTTGTTGTTTTTAAACTATAAACACTCCCAAGGCAAGTTTTTTGCTGCCTCGTTGCAAAGATAATATCTAGTTTTCACACCTTACTATATTACATATGTGGAGGCTACCGTATGTAGTCAATTTATGATATTACTATATTACATATGTGAGACTACTGTATATTTAGTATGCAGAACACTCCCCTCAGGTACTTTCTCACAGCCCGTACTGTTGATAGTCATAATCAGTGTCACTAAATACACTCTATTTTTATTTACAGGTGAAATTACATTGTAATGATATACTCTTTTACTTGTTTCAGTCATTTGACTGCGGCGATGCTGGAGCACCGCCTTTAATCGAGCAACTCGACCCCGGGACTTATTCTTTTGTAAGCCCAGTACTTATTCTATCGGTCTCTTTTGCCAAACCGCTAAGTAACGGGGACATAAACACACCAGCATCGGTTGTCAAGCAATGCTAGGGGGACAAACACAGACACACAAACACATACATACACATATATATATACATATATACGACAGGCTTCTTTCAGTTTTCGTCTACCAAATCCACTCACAAGGCATTTGTCGGCCCAGGGTTATGGCAGAAGACACTTGCCCAAGATGCCATGCAGTGGGACTGAACCCGAAACCATGTGGTTGGTTAGCAAGCTACTTACCACACAGCCACTCCTGCGTCTATATAATCGGTAAAAGAAATTAATTGCAATAAAAAAATTCATTATGATAGCAAGAAACACCTCATAAAAGCAAATTATTCTTTGTGAACATGTTAAAAATATGCAAATAGCACAGGCATAACTGTGTAGTTAAAACTGTATTTTTTAACTGTAGTTAAAATTGTATTTACACAGGAATAACCGTGTAGTTAAGAAGCTCGTTTTGCAACCATGTGGTTTCAGGTTTAGTTCTACTGCATAGCACCTTGGGCATGTGTTTTCATATTTCTTTATTGCCCACAGGGGGCTAAATATAGAGGGGACAAACAAGGACAGACAAAGGGATTAAGTCGATTATATCGACCCCAGTGCATAACTGGTACTTAATTTATCGACCCCGAAAGGATGAAAGGCAAAGTCAACCTCGGCGGAATTTGAACTCAGAACATAACAGCAGACGAAATACCTATTTCTTTATTATTTACAAGGGGCTAAACACAGAGGGGACAAACAAGGACAGACAAAGGGATTAAGTCGATTACATCGACCCCAGTGCATAACTGGTACTTAATTTATCAACCCCGAAAGGATGAAAGGCAAAGTCGACCTCGGCGGAATTTGAACTTAGAACGTAGTGGCAGACGAAATACTGCTAAGCATTTCGCCTGGCATGCTAACGTTTCTGCCAGCTCGCCACCTTTCAGCTATGGCCTTGGGTTGACCAATGCCTTGTGGGTGAATATGGTAAATGGAAACAATGAAATCCCATTGTGTGTGTGGGGGTCTTTGTCTCACACACACACTTAACAACTGCTTCTGCTTTGTTTACACCCTTGTAACTTAGCAGTTCAGCAAAAGAGACCAACAGAACAAATATCAGACTTTGAAAAATAAGTACTGGGGTTGATTTGTTCTACTTAAATCTTTAAGGCAGTGCCCCAGGATGGCTGTAGTTAAATGTCTGAAACAAGTCAAAGATAAAAGTCATGACTGGAAAGTTTTTGTACTTAGTAACATGAGGCAAAAAATTGATTCCATTCACAAGACGAAAGAAAAAAGCCAATTACTCTGGGTCAAGGCAGTGGCCCAACATGGCCAGAATCTTGTGACTGAAACAGTTAAAAAATAAAAATTTGAAAGGTCAGGTCAGTAAGGAATTGGAATTTATCAAACATTAGTTCAAATGAAAGTGTTTTAACTATTGCCATCCCATCCTTTTTTTTTTTATCAAATCAGAAAATTTTCTTTCCAATTTTCCAACTCTGGCTCTGTTCATTAATCCCCTCTGTTTTGTCAAATTTAAATTCCAACTCGAAAACAGAAATAACATAAAACCCCCTCCAAAAAAAAACAACTTAGAAAATACACATAAAAATTAAAATAAGTACCCTTTATGAAGAATCACCCCTAATTTGGTCTATTTCATCATATACAGTCCCTCCTTTTGACATTACCCAAGTATTTAGTACTGTTTTTGATGGAATATAAGGAGCAATTTTTTTCCAAAAGAAATGTCTAATCACCCCCACGTGCACACACACACACACACACACACACACACACACACAAATAATCACCCTAGGTCCTATATGCAATGTTAAACCTAGATTGCTTGAACCCTATTGTTACTATATTTCTGATGACATAAACTGCCTTTATCTTATAATAATTCTGCTTGTTCGTACGTTACTTAGCCTGTCTAGTAATACTTTCATGTAATAAGTAGAAGATGAAGAGTGAGAGTCAAAGAAGGAGAGAGAGAGGAAAAGAGAATAAGATGAAGAGTGGGACAGAAAGAGGGAGAGAGAAGTGTCCATGATGTAATGTAGGGGTAGACGTAATATTCATTACATGGTAAAAAAAGTTAGTTTAAGGTAGTGATATAGAGAAGGAGATTTATAAATACGATTTTAGCAGAATGGTGATATTCTGATGGTGAGGAGAAAGAGAGAGAGAGAGAGATTATGATGATGATGGTGTTGGAGATAGTGTATGCAAATTGAAATGTGTATTGGCTCTGACCCATTGTATTGGCTTATATGTTACCAAGGATATGATTTTCAGAGTATGTTGCATTAAATTTTTACCCCCGTGAAATTGTGACCCCTATATTTTCCATATAAAATAATTTTTTTTACTATAAAAATTATGGTTTTCTAGGTATTAAATTGTGACCACGTAAATTTTAAAATTTAATGGGGTTTTTTTGTTCTATGAGTCCTGAGTATTAAGTCTATAAAATTGTGCATAAAGTATATAAATAAAGTGCATTAAGTAATCACCGTATTCCAATTTCCTTCATTTTTCAATGATTAGCAGGCGAGTGACTGTCTTTTGATACAGACACAACACAGGCTACGCTTTCAGATTTTTTGGATAAAGCTTTCAGAAATAAGACATTAAGTTGACTGTTGATTCTGTGAAATATTCATGGGACCTGCTAGTTTATATTAATTTTGAAAATTACGTGGATGTTAGTAGGATAATTTTGCCATTATTAATATGATGTCTCAAACATAAATTAACATGACATTTTGATGAAAGATTTTAATTTAGATCAAATAGGTTGAAGAAGTGCCAAGATGTTCACATAGAAGACCAAGGAAATAATGCAGAAATGGTGAAGGCTAATCTTAGAGAACTGAACTTTTGACAAAGAGGATGACAAAGGAATGCAACAAGTGGCAGGATGCTGTGTTGGAGAGGACCCGTTCCAACCTATCCAAGCATGGGAAAATAGTAAAAAAAGGTGGCGAAGGAGTGGCTGTGTGGTAAGTAGCTTGCTAACCACATGGTTCCGGGTTCAGTCCCACTGTGTGGCATCTTGGGCAAGTGTCTTCTGCTATAGCCCCGGGCCGACCAATGCCTTGTGAGTGGATTTGGTAGACGGAAACTGAAAGAAGCCTGTCGTATATGTGTATATATATGTATATGTATGTGTGTGTGTGTGTGTGTGTCTGTGTTTGCCCCCCTAGCATTGCTTGGCAACCGATGCTGGTGTGTTTACGTCCCCGTCACTTAGTGGTTTGGCAAAAGAGACCGATAGAATAAGTACTGGGCTTACAAAGAATAAGTCCCAGGGTCGATTTGCTCGACTAAAGGCGGTGCTCCAGCAGGGCCACAGTCAAATGACTGAAAAGAGTAAAAGAGTAGAGAGATGATGATACATACATATACAAGCACATACACACATACCTTACTTGGAAACAGGTGAGGGTGAACAGCGGGAAGAGCATTTAGCTGTAGAAAATTGAATCAATAAACACCATTTGTCTCATGGAAAAGTTGATGTTAAAAATGATGATGATGATACACATGGATGTATACATGTCTATGTATATACATACTCAATTCATACATCACTTCATCGATCAAGATATCACATGAGCTTCCTTGCACTGTTGTAGCTTTTGAATTATGTCACCCCACTGACTACACAGGCAGGACAACATTAATCACACTTGAATGGAAGGAACATCAGACACACATTTACAGCTGAGTGAACTGGAACAATGTGAAATGGAGTGTCTTGCTCAAGAACACAACACACCACCAATGTGGAAATTAAAGCTATGATCTTGCAATCATGAATTCAGTACCCTAACGACTTCACATTATATACACACACATACATATTCATAACCACTTCACATTATACACACACACATACATATTCATAACCACTTCACATTATACACACACACATACATATTCATAACCACTTCACATTATACACACACACATACATATTCATAACCACTTCACATTATACACACACACATACATATTCATAACCACTTCACATTATACACACACACATACATATTCATAACCACTTCACATTATACACACACACATACATATTCATAACCACTTCACA
>NC_043014.1:39910725-39958225 GCF_006345805.1 Octopus sinensis
TTTGTTATTCAAAGCTAATAATATGTTTGATATATTCTGAACATGTATAACCAACTTTTTAAGAAAACAAAATGCTTTGAATATGTAAACTGAACATGAGAGAGACCTAAAATAAGATAGCTATGTAAAATATTTCAAAATAAACTTAAGTAAATACAAGAAATAGTTAAGTTTCAAAAATAATGTATGTTGTTGTCAAGTGGGTGCTGAAATAATGAATGAGATATATTACTTCATAACTTCAAAGTTTTTAAAACTGTTAGGATATAGGCACAGACATGGCAGTATGGTAAAGAAGGCAGCAAGCTAGCAGAATCATTAGCACACTGTGCGAAATGCTTAGTGGTATTTCGTCTGCCGCTACGTTCTGAGTTCGAATTCTGCAGAGGTCGACTTTGTCTTTCATCCTTTCGGGGTCGATAAATTAAGTACCAGTTACACACTGGGGTCGATGTAATCGACGTAATACCTATGTCTGTCTTTGTTTGTCCCCTCTATGTTTAGCCCCTTGTGGGTAATAAAAAAATAGGTATTTCATCTGTCTTTACATTCTGAGTTCGAATTCCACCGAGGTCGACTTCGTCTTTCATCCTTTCGGGGTCGATAAATTAAGTACCAGTTACGCACTGGAGTCGATGTAATTGACTTAATCCCTCTGTCTGTCCTTGTTTGTCCCCTCTATGTTTAGCCCCTTGTGGGCAAAAAAGAAATAAGAAGCTTGCTTCTCAACCACATGGTTCTGGGTTCAATCCCACTGCATGACACCTTGGGCAAATGTCTTCTACTACAACCTCAAGCTGACCAAAGCCTTGTGAGTGAATTTGGTGATGGAAACTGAAAGAAGCCTATGTGTGTCTTTCTGTTTGTTTCCCACCACCACTTGTCACACATGTTGGTGTGTTTATGTCCCCGTAACTTAGCAGCTCAGCAAGAGACTGATAGAATAAATACCTGGAATTAAAAAAATACGCAAAACTGGGATTGATTCATTCAACTAAAAATTCTTCAAAGTGGTGCCACAGCATGGCAGCAATCTAATGACTGAAACAAGTAAAAGATAAATGATAAGGGATGATTCTTTAGCCCTGTTTTTCACATGAGTTTTCGAGTTATAGTGGCTGTTACATATCATAATATCAACCAATATGTGGTCTGGCTGTTTTAACTTCAACATAAGGGTCATCATTTTTACTCGTAAGATAGTTCTTCTTTTCTTTTATTCTTTGATTTGTTTCAGTTATATGACTGTGGCCATGCTGGAGCACCACCTTATAGGATTTTTTTTAGTCAAAGAAATCAACCCAAGGATTTATTCTTTGTAAGCCTAGTACTTATTTTATTGGTCTCTTTTCCCAAACCGCTGGTGTTAAGGGGGACGTAAACACACCAACATCAGTTGTCAAGTGATGGTTGGGGGACAAACACAGACATATATATATATGTATATTCAATGGGATCCTTTCAATTTCTGTCTACCAAATTCACTCACAAGGCTTTAGTAGAAGACACTTGCCCAAGGTGCCACAGTGGGAGTGAACCTGGAACCATATGGTTGGGAAGTAAGCTTCTTACCACACAGGCATTCTTGAATCTTTTACATTTATAATCACTGATAATAGTTACTCAAATTCCCATCATACATTCTCATAATTTTCTTAAAATAACTCCATCATTATTCATCATTTAATCCATTTTCTATGTTTGCATGGGTCAAATGGAATTTGTTGAGGAACATTTTCTTTGGCTGGATTCTCTTTGTCACCTATCCTCGCCTGTTTCCAAGCAAGGCAATATTTCATCATGGAAGACTAGAACTGAACAACACTGCTTGTGACAGCGACGCTCATTTACAATCATCAAATAAAATCAAGATAAGGGTGCACACAAACATAGACTCACTGGTGTGTGTGCGTGTGCATCAAACCTTGCAATGTCAGTGTTTTATATTACAATTTATATTTAGTTGGATTTGATACATTTTTACTGAATCTGACTTCAGCAATCCAAAAATTGCAGTCCTAGTGAAATCTATGTTTCTCTGATGAGTCTTCTTGTCTTGAGACAGCATTCACCCGGGGTGGGTTGAGCTGGCTTCATTCATCCTCAATGATGCATCTCTCACAAACGCTGACCAGGCCTGGCGATTTAAGGCTAACAACCGCGTGATCTCCAACCACTCCTTATTCCAGCGGCGAACGCCGTATATATGGGGGCCTAGGTTGGGTTCCAGATCAGCCTTGACTGTGATCAGCCAGGTTTTTCATTGTCCACCACATCACTTCGCCAACCCTGAAGGGGAACTGGGGCAATTTCTTCATAGATGAATTCTTCTGGTTGACGACGGAGGGCATGACCCAGCCAACGCAGACATCTCGTTAGGATGACTTGTTTGGGGGAGGTGATTTTGCACTGGTGTCGCACCGAATTGTTGGAGACAAAGTGAACAATTTTCTCTGATGAGGTCATAATAACACCAAAAAATAACTTGAGTTATCTCCCATACTTGCCAAAATAATTAAAAATTAACAAGTGATTAACGTGCTTTTTTTTTCATTGCATAGTTGTTTCTATTAAGTTTTTTAATACTCCCTCATCATTAACTTATTCATTGTGTGGATTAATTATCTAACTACAAACATTCAATTGGGAATCTATGTATTGTCACAAGTTTACATGACACAACATACCTAGTTTATCTAAAACCTGAGCATCAATTCATACAAGCACAGCGAATCAAACATTCCTTTAGAAGTCCTTTATTTTTCACATGCAATGTATTATATTATATTGAATGTAGTCTTTATACATGCACAAAACCAATTAATTTTGCTAAGATAAAAGCAAAGGATTAATCATAATTACAAAGACTTACTAATCAATATAACCATAAAACACATAGAGCAGTAATAAATAAATAGTTTGATGCTCTATACCTACTCACCAAAAAAATATTCAATGACATTAAAAAAATAAAAAATGAAATAGAAATATCACTGGCTGTGTGGTAAGTAGCTTGCTAACCAACCACATGGTTCCGGGTTCAATCCCACTGCGTGGCATCTTGGGCAAGTGTCTTCTGCTATAGCTCCGGGCCGACCAATGCCTTGTGAGTGGATTTGGTAGACGGAAACTGAAAGAAGCCTGTTGTATATATATATATATATATATATATATATATGTACGTGTGTGTGTTTGTGTGTCTGTGTTTGTTCCCCTAGCATTGCTTGACAACCGATGCTGGTATGTTTACGTCCCCGTCACTTAGCGGTTCGGCAAAAAGAGACCGATAAAATAAGTAGTGGGCTTACAAAGAAAAAGGTCCGGGGTCGAGTTGCTCGACTAAAGGCGGTGCTCCAGCATGGCCGCAGTCAAATGACTGAAACAAGTAAAAGAGTAAAAGAGTAAAAAGAGTAAATTGTAAATTAACCCAACTGATGCAAACATCTGCAAGAAATAATTCCTAATACTCTAAAAATAGCAACGTCCTATATATAACACACCACAGTGTGTATATAACTCAATAACCCTGTTCTGGTTTGAGAGAACTTTTCCCAGACATTGAAGAAGATGGTTTTTATTTACCCCGAGGGACTTCCTTCGCAGGATTTCACAAAGGTGTGGTTTTAACTTCATAGTAGGCCTCCTATAATCCTTGTTTTTTGTTTATTATTATTATTAGAGCATTGGAAAACAAAAAAAGCCTTGCTGTATGTCTTCCGGTTCTTTACGTTCTTAGTTCAATTCTTGCTGAGGTCAACATTGCCTTTCATCCCCCAGGGGTTATAAACTGCCAGTCTAGTACTGGGGATTGGTGTTAATGACTAAACCCTTCACCTAAAAATTGCTGGCCTTGCACTTAAATCATAAATGATTATTATTATTATTACTATTATTATTATTACTATTACTATTATTATTACTATTACTATTATTATTATTACTATTATTATTATTATTACTTATTATTATTATTATTATTATTACTATTATTATTATTATTATTACTATTATTATTATTATTATTATTACTATTATTATTATTATTATTATTATTATTATTACTATTATTATTATTATTACTATTACTATTATTATTACTATTATTATTACTATTATTATTATTACTATTATTATTATTATTATTACTATTATTATTACTATTACTATTATTATTATTATTACTATTACTATTATTATTACTATTACTATTATTATTACTATTATTATTATTATTATTGTGTTGTTGTTGTTAAAGCAGCAAGCTGGCATAATTGTTAGAACATCAGACAAAATACTTGGTGGTATTTCTTCTGACTCATCATATTCTGAGTTCAAATTCTGCCGAGATTGATTTTGCTTTTCATCTTTTCAGGGTCAATAAAAACCAGTTCAGTACTGAGGTCAACATAAATAGCTTCACCCTCCCCTCAAAACTGCCGGCCCTTGTGCTAAAATAAGAAAGAATTATTATCATCATTATTATTATCATGCAAAAACGACCTCAGTTCAAATCCCGCTGAAACCAACTTTGCCTTTAATAATTTATCTGGGTCAATAAAAGTACAAGTACTAGTATTGATGGTACTGACTAAACCTTGAAACTAGACATGCCAGTCTTGTGCTGCTGTTGCACTGCTACTCTTTTTTTTTTTTTCTCACTTTTTTTACTTGTTTCAGTCATTTGACTGTGGCCATGCTGGAGCACCGCCTTTAGTCGAGCAAATCGACCCCAGGACTTATTCTTTGTAAGCCTAGTACTTATTCTATCGGTCTCTTTCGCTGAACCGCTAAGTTACGGGGACGTAAACACACCAGCATCGGTTGTCAAGTGATGTTGGGGGGACAAACACACATACACATATATATATATATATACATATATACGACATGCTTCTTTCAGTTTCCGTCTACCAAATCCACCTACAAGGCTTTGGTCGGCCCAAGGCTGTAGTAGAAGACACTTGCCCAAGGTGCCACGCAGTGGGACTGAACCCGGAACCATGTGGTTGGTAAGCAAGCTACTTACCACACAGCCACTCCTGCACCTACCGCTAGAAATTTTTTTTTTATTATTTTCAAAATTAATTGAGAAAAGGACTGTATCTCAATAGAAATAAGGTAACAAAAGGGTGAAATGAAGAGCAACAAGATCTAAAATAAATTCCAGTTATTTCTTCATTGTCCATTAAGAAACTCATTATCCAAAAATCAATAGTCACATTTACAATTTATACAAGGTTTTTCTAAAATATACTTTCAAAAGGAATCATAAAATCAGATATATCTTAATTTATAGTATGTTGTTGAAGCTTCTACAGTATAAAAAATTTCAGTTCCTCTAACAAAACAAAAAAACCCCACAAATATTCTAGATTATTGGTTCTCAACCATTTTTGGCCTCTGGACCGCTCTGATACTTATTACACTCTGCTGGATCCTCATAGCCATTCAATGTTTAAAAAGATCCTTTTTATGATTAAATATTATGAATTATATAAAAAAAAATTGCTAAAATATTTTGTGTATTGTAGAAGTACAACCAATTTATTGCCAATGAATTTTAACAACAAAATCTTATATAGACCCTTAAGGGTCCTGGCTGAGAAATGTTGTTATAGATGCTTTATACTCTTTTACTTGTTTCAGTCATTTGACTGCGGCCATGCTGGAGCACAGCCTTTAGTCGAGGAAATCGATCCCAGGACTTATTCTTTGTAAGCTTAGTACTTATTCTATCGGTTTTTTCTGCCGAACCACTAAGTGACAGGGACATAAACACACCACCATCAGTTGTCCAGTGATGTGGGGGGGGGGAAACAAACACAGTCACAGAAACACACACACACATATATATATATGTTGGGGGGCACAAACACACACACACTTATATATATATACATATATACGACGGGCTTCTTTCAGTTTCCGTCTACCAAATCCACTCACAAGGCTTTGGTCGGCCCAAGGCTATAGTTGAAGACATTTGCCCAAGGTGTCACGCAGTGGGACTGAACCTGGAACCATGTGGTTGGTAAGCAAGCTACTTACCACACAGCCACTCAACTCTTCAGAAACTTTTCCAACTCATTATATACACATTTTACTGATAGTGATTGGTCACAGAAATAAATCTCAGCCACTTTGAAATTAGTTGTGATCCCTTGCAAATCCTTAAATAGGGCTGAGTTTTTTTTTTGTTTTGTTTAGGGGGGGGGTCTTAAAATTTAAAAAATGGAAACCAAATCAAAATCATTTCTTATACATAAGTTTCCATTAGCATTAAGTTTTGAAATAAGATTTTTATCTTTCATCTGTTTCACTTATTGGACAATGACCATGCTGGAGCATCACCATAAAGGATTTAGTTGAACAGATCAATCCCAGTAGATGTTTTTCGAGCCTGGTACATACTCTTTCAGGCTCTTTTACCAAACTGCTAAGTTATGGGGATGTAAACAAACTAACACTAGTTGTCAAGCAGTAGGTGGAACAAACACAGACACAAAAACACACTCGTACACACACACACAATAGGCTTCCACAAAGTGTCTTTCTACCATTTATTTATTTTTTATGCACCCTTTTCAAGCCTAGCCAGGCTCATGGGCTCGGTTTCCCGGTTTCTGTGGTGTATGTGTTCCCCTCAGCTGGATGGGACGCCAGTCCATCACAGCGTTACTCAAGAAACAGAAAGAAAAAGTGAGAGAAAGTTGGGTCGAAAGAGTACAATAGGGGTCGCCAGCACCCCCTGCCGGAGCCTCGTGGAGCTTTAGGTGTTTTCACTCAATAAACACACACAACACCCAGTCTGGGAATCGAAACCGTAATCCTCTGACCGTGAGTCCACTGTCCTAACCACTGGGCCATTGCACCTCCATATCCACTCATAAATTGCTTTTTGTGGTCAATCCAGGGTTATAGTAAGAAGACACATGCCCAAGATGTTGTGCAACAGGGATTGAAACCAAAACCGTGTGGTTCCAAAACAAGCTTCTTAACCATATAGCCATGCTTACACCTATTAATGTTTCTAGTATTATTATGTAAAGAAAGAACAGAACTTTTGGTATAAATTCTGGTGAAAATTAAAGCAATACAACTCAGTAGATATTATCTACATGCTAAAACAAACATTAGCGAGCCAATTAGGGAATATTTACTTGGTTGCTGAATCTGCTAGAAATAGTAGCTAAGTCGCTCCTTCAGTAATCACATCTTGTTGTTGTAAATAGGAAAAGCTGATCCCAACTGGAATGCTTTAGATCATAGATTTATTTGATGAGGGTTGATGTAGGTCAAAACACTAACATACATCAAAATTGCAAAACCATTTAGATGTGTGAGAAACGCAGTTGAGAGTAACCTGCCTGCTCCAGCCTATTTGCAGCTTGTCACTAAATGTCTAACCACTGTCACAACATTCCAGAACACAGCTATAGCAACCTTGCGAAATCAATCACATTAGACAGCAGTAGAAAAAGGCAATTGCCTTTAATAAATCTAGACATTGCTGCACACCAGTAAATTTGTCTTGCTGTCTTTTGCCGTGCAGAGTCAAAACAGAAGTGACATGTTTTCAATCTGCCTTAAATGCAGTTATTCTCCTTTGATTTTCAAGAAGAAAAAGGAAAAAGAAGAAGAAGCGGGAGGAGGAGGAAGAAGAAGAAGCAGGAGGAGGAAGAAGAAGAAGGAGGAAAAAGAAGAAGAAAGAAGAAGAATCAGAAAGAAGAAGATGAAGAAGACGATGACCACCACTACCATCGTTTAATGTCCATTTTCCATACTAGCATGGGTTGGATGGTTCAACCGGGGTCTGGGAAGCCAGGAGGCTGCACCAGGCTCCAGTCTGATCTGGCAGTGTTTCTACAGCTGGATGCCTTTCCTAACGCCAACCACTCCCTGAGTGTAGTGGGTGCTTTTTACATGCCATTGGCACAGGGGCCAGAGGAGGCTGGCAACATCCACGATTGGTTGGTGCCTTTTACGTGCCACTGGCATGGAAGCCAGTCAAGGTGGTGCTGGCATAAGCCACATTTGGATGGTGATTTTTACATACCACCAGCATAGGTATCACAACTACAATTTCCATTTGATTTTTATTTTGATGTTTATGTACTTGACTCAATAGGTCTCCTGCAGGTTTAATGGGAAAAACTTGCTTCTCAAACATATGACTTTTGGTTCAATCCCACTACAAAGAAAAGCTTGGGCAAGTGTTTTCTACTATAGCTCCAGACCGACCAAAACCTGTATATATCATCATCGTTTAAAATCTGCTTTCCATGCTGGTCGGCACAAGTTGGACGGCTTGACTGAGGACTGGCAAGCCAGAGGGCTGCACCAGGCTCCAAATTGATTCGACAAGGTTTCTACAGCTGGATGCCCATCCTAACACCAACCACCCCGAGAGTGTAGTGGATGATTTTTATGTGCCACCAGCACAAGGGGCAGTCAGGTGGCACAGGTAACGATCACGCTCAAATGGTGCTTTATATGTGCCACCGGCACGGGAGCCAGTCAGGTGGCACTAGCACTGAGCACATTCATATATATATGTAAAGGAGTGGCTGTGTGGTAAGTAGCTTGCTTACCAACCACATGGTTCCGGGTTCAGTCCCACTGCGTGGCATGTTGTGCAAGTGTCTTCTTCTATAATCTCGGGCCGACCAAAGCCTTGTGAGTGGATTTGGTAGACGGAAACTGAAAGAAGCGCGTCATATATATGTATATGTATATTGTGTGTGTGTGTATGTATATATATATATATATATATGTGTGTGTGTGTGTGTGTGTATGTTTGTGTCTGTGTTTGTCCCCCTAGCATTGCTTGACAACCGGTGCTGGTGTGTTTACGTCGCCGTCATGTAGCGGTTTGGCAAAAGAGACCGATAGAATAAGTACTGGGCTTGCAAAGAATAAGTCCTGGAGTCGATTTCCTTGACTAAAGGCGGTGCTCCAGCATGGCCGCAGTCGACTGAAACAAGTAAAAGAGTAAAAGAAAGGCGAATATGTGTTTGTGTTGTGCTTGTCCCTAACCACCACTTGACAACTGGTGCTGGTTTATTTACATCTACGTAACTTAGTGCTTTGGCAATAGAGGCTGACAGAATAAGTATCAGGTTTAAGAATAACTACTGGGGTCAAATTATTCAACTAAAACCCTCAAGGCATGCTCCTTTACTTGTTTCAGTCATGTGACTGTGGCGATGCTTGAGCACCGCCTTTAGTCGATCAAATCGACCCCAGGACTTATTCTTTGTAAGCCTAGTACTTATTCTATCGGTCTCTTTTTTGCCAAACCGCTAAGTTACGGGGACATAAACACACCAGCATTGGTTGTCAAGCGATGTTGGGGGGACAAACACAGACACACAAATATGCACATACATATATATATATATACATATACACGACGGGCTTCTTTCAGTTTCCATCAACCAAATCCACTCACAAGGCTTTGGTCGGCCCGAGGCTGTAGCAGAAGACACTTGCCCAAGGTGCCACGCAGTGGGACTGAACCCGGAACCATGTGGTTCGTAGGCAAGCTACTTACCACACAGCCACTCCTGACTGCAGTGCAATGACCAAAACAAGTAAAAGATAAAAGGACATTTCCAAAGTTAATACAACATCCAAGACAGTTTAAAGGAGAATAATTGACATCTGCAAACCTAACAGTTTAACAGTTATGGAAGCAGAAACATTTGGGCATGTAATTTTCCCAAAATATATTTTCCATATAGGCGCAGGAGTGGCTGTGTGGTAAGTAGCTTGCTTACCAACCACATGATTCCGGGTTCAGTCCCACTACGTGGCATCTTGGGCAAGTGTCTTCTGCTATAGCCTCGGGCCGGCCAATGCCTTGTGAGTGGATTTGGTAGATGGAAACTGAAAGAAGCCTGTCGTATATATATATATATGTATGTGTGTGTATATGTTTGTGTGTCTGTGTTTGTACCCCTAGCATTGCTTGACAACCGATGCTGGTGTCTTTACGTCCCTGTCACTTAGCGGTTCAGCAAAAGAGACCAATAGAATAAGTACTGGGCTTACAAAGAATAAGTCCCGGGGTCGATTTGCTCGACTAAAGGCGGTGCTCCAGCATGGTCACAGTCAAATGACTGAAACAAGTAAAAGAGTAAAAGAGTATATCACAAAATACATTTGCCTGAATGAGAACAGAAAATGAAACCAGCCCAATATTTTTTACTCCTATTGCTTTTATGTCACTTGTACATCTGTCTTTTGTTCACCCACTCCCAACTCTCACCCCCCCCCGGCACACCACCTACATATTTTCTGTGATCTATCCACAAGTTTGTTACACAGCTGTTCTCATCCCTTCCTGTATTTACACTTATCACCTCCTACTTCCTGAGCCTCTCCTAGTCTTCCACTGCCCCCCTCACTGATATTCATCACTGACCCCCCACCCCAACCCTTAGTTCCGTTTACTACATTCACCTCTATACTCATCTCAGTAAGCCTCACCATTAACTCATATGAACTCCCAGTCGTGTCTTATATTATAAAATCTCTGTCTCTTCCTATAACTTTGCTCTTCAAACCTCAATATCTTCTTTCACTAAACTGTCTTTTGTCCCTAGCTCTTACTCTGAATTCACTCATCACTATTTTCTGTCCTGTGTTTAAACCATCACAAGAGAAATACTTAGTATATGCTCTAAAGAACATATCTCCCCACAGTTCCTGATTCTTTGTCCATATTCTCTCATATCCAAGTTCATGTCTGAGAGTACACTCTGATACCTCATCACCACCATCTTTACCATCTTCCCAGCTTCTCCCACCCTCTTATAATGTGGCGGCGGGCTGGCAGAAACGTTAGCAGGCCGGGCGAAATGCGTAGCCATATTTCGTCTGCCGTTACGTTCTGAGTTCAAATTCCGCCGAGGTCGACTATGCCTTTCATCCTTTCGGGGTCGATAAATTAAGTACCAGTTACGCACTGGGGTCGATATAATCAACTTAATCCCTCTGTCTGTCCTTGTTTGTCCACTCTATGTTTAGCCCCTTGTGGGTAATAAAGAAATATATAATGTGGATTAGCTTTGTATCTCCCCTATTGTAAGATACCTGTGCCTGTCCCTCTATCATACTTTAGCCTCTCGTCACTTAGAGTAATGCTACCTCCCTCTCTACTACAAACCCACTTAGTTGTGGGTCTTTACTTTGTCTTCGGGTTACTTGACAACCTTTCTAGTGTTGGTGCTCTCCCAACAAAGCATCCAGCACATTCTATAAAGAGATTGGTGTTAGGAAGGGCATCCAGCCACAGAAAGCATGCCAAAACTGATACTGGAGCTCAACACAGTCCTCTCCTCCTCATCATCATCGTTTAACGTCCACTTTCCATGCTAGCGTGGGTTGGACGGTTCAACTGGGATCTGGGATGCCAGAAGGCCGCACCAGGCCCAGTCTGATCTGGCAGTGTTTCTACAGCTGGATGCCCTTCCTAACGCCAACCACTCCGTGAGTGTAGTGGGTGCTTTTTACGTGCTACTGGCACCAAACTGTCCAGCACATGCTAGCAAGGAAGACAGACGTTAAAGGATGATCATTCACACACACACACACATTACATACAAACATAGATTATATGTAGAGGCTATGTCCATGGTCCGAGGATGAGGAAGGATGATCAAGGTTCCTGGAAGTCTGTGATGGTAATGGCTAGACAGTTAGCCACTGAACTAATCACCTGCCAATCGGGAGAACACAGGAACCAAAGAGACTTAATTCTCAGCAGGGAATAGGATAAACAGATGGTTGAGAATATTGTCTTTCTCTAGTGACGAATTTAACACCTAACAGAAAATAGTGATTAGTGAATTCAGAGTAAGAGCTAGACAAGATAGTTTAGTGAAAGAAGATATGGAGGCTTAAAGGGCCATTGAACAGTTGTAGCTTCAACAAAGTTAAAAGTTGAAGTATTTGACCGGATAGAAGAGACAGAGGATCTTTTCGGTTTGAACAGCAGTTTTTTCTAACAGTGTCATATGAAATCGTCACCCATAATTATGGCCCTAGTATCGATCTATTGCATTTCAATCTGTTTTAGGCTTAGTTAGGGTTTAGGGGTGAGGGGAACAGTATCTTTTTTTCTTCACAAATGTAAATAAACCCAATCTGTTTCTTAAACGAGGGACATATTCATACGGTACAGAATGTTATTTACCTCAATAGACGTATTTGATTGGTTGAAATTGCAGAAATTGAAGAAAAAAAACAACAAATATCTTACAAACTATAGAATTTTCTCAATAAAGCCAAGAGAAAAAGATGTTTTATAAACACATTCTACCAGTATATGAAGTTTAAAATTTTTTAGTTACCTAGGAATTATGTTAAAAATTACCGTTCAAACCGAAAAGATGCGAGACAGACTTATAACAGAGGACAATGTGGAGTTCATATGAGTTAATAGCGAGGTTTACTAACAAAATCTGTGGCAGGTGCGAGGTCTCAGCCACATTGAAGATGACATGTTTGTAGACTGTAGATACAAGCCATAGAAACGAAGAAACAGACTTAAAAAGACAAGATGGCAAGAAGAGAATTCAGGTATATTTAGTGACAAGAAAAGCAGAAAGTAGGAAGTAATGCCAATGTTCTAAATCAGGAGGTATTCCAGATTGCAAGACAGAGTACTACAGATATTGAAATATCAATGGGAAAAAAAAAAGTATAATGAATGATAATGACACAACTTCACAGTGAAAAGCAACATGACAATGCTTTTATAAGCTGTTGAATGAGAGAAAGAAGGGTTGCCAAGTAGTGCCCACAGAAGGCCTATCAAATCATGCTGATAAAAACCATGGTTACATATGCAACTGAGGATATGAAGGCAGGAAAGGTAACTGTTCATTAAGAACAGTTACTAAAATGCTTAAACCCTTTAGCATTCACCTTATTCTATTGAAACTAATGCTTATTTAATCATCATCATTGTTTAACATCCGTTTTCATGCTAGCATGGGTTGGACGGTTCAACCAGGGTCTGGGAAGCCAGGAGGCTGCACCAGGCTCCAGTCCGATCACATTGTTTTGAATTCATTATGCATTATCCTGTAGCTTTGAGATTTTGATGAGGTTACTTAATTTTTAGAATGATATTGTAGGATTAGTGTGAGAGGTCAGATCTAGCAAGTTTGAGTGTATAACAGGTAGAATATTTGGGTCAGATATGGCCAGTTTAAAGCTAAAGGGTTAAAAAAAATCTAACAAAGTAGGGCATAATGCTAGTCCCTCACATAATCAATCAGGTAGTAAAGGAAGGTGTCATATCCAAAGACTGAAGTAATAGTATCATTGTCAACTGCTACACGGGTAAATGAGATTCCTTAGAAAGCAGAAATTACAGAAACCTCAAACTGTTGGACCAAGTTATAAAAGTTAGAGAAAGAGATATGGTACAATTAAGGACAGTTTGATTTTGTGCTAAGAAGTAATACTTCTTAGCATCCTAGTGATGCTATCCTAGTGAGACAACTGCTGGAGAAGTACTAAGGGGTAAACCTCTATACCTAGCATTTGTCAACTTGATGAAGGTCTTTAACCCTTTAGTGTTCAGATTAATCTGTTAAATGTAATACATTTTTCACTCAAATTGTTTTGAATTAATTACACATTATCTTACAGCTTTGAAGTTTTAATGGTGTGATAGTTTATTCTTAGAATGTCAATGTAGGTTAGGTGTGAGAGGCTAGATATGGCCAGTTTGAATGTAAAACATGTAGGATATTTGGGCCGGATATGGCCAGCTTAAACACCAAAGGGTTAAGGGTAGTAGCTCTGTGTGCATGTGTGTGTGTTGCTTATAGTGCATAACTTAGACTTGAGTTTAAATTGATAAGATTGTGCAGATTCAAGTCGTTTTGCTGAAAAGAACGTTTGTCAAGAGAAGTTGATGTTGTTGGGAGTAATATTAACCATTTAGCATTTCAATCAGTCATATCTGGCCCAAATATTCTACTTGTTTTATGTTCAAACTGACCAAATCCAGCCTCTACCATCTACCTTAAAATGTCATTCTAAAAATAAGCAATTACATAATGCAAATCTTGAAACTACAAACGAAATAATGGCTGATTAATTCAAAATAAATAAGCATTACATTTGACAGTAATCTGAATGTTAAAGGGTTAAACTATGGAGAAAAGAACAAAGGACAAAGCCCAACTGCAGGAAATGCCAAGCAGTAAATAATCTCTTAAGTAAATAATTTCTAAAGGAAAAGTATGCTGACTGCCTAGAATTGGTTGAAAGTGTAGAATATAAAAGAAAAGATGGATATATTGTAATAACATTACTTGTAATGTTACAAAAAAAAAGAAAAGAAAAAAAAGGGGTGAACAGAAGAGAAATATGAAATTAGTCAATCTTTCAAATTTTCAGTTTTTAATTTCAATGGGCGGAACCAGAGATTTTTCAGAAGGCATTCTTTAGCTCTACATTAGGAAAAAAAAAAAAAAAAAATTCACAGAAGATTCCCTCTGATTTAGATGATAAGACTATGCACAGATTCATAGTTTTATGATAAAACTGGAAAAGCAGCATAAGACACCTATTTTTTTTTTCTATTTTTTCATGCCAAGAACAGTAAAACTGGAGAAAACAGAAAGAAAAACTGTCTGTATTAATAAATAGGATATGAAGCAACATTTCAGTACAGTTTTGTGGTTTAGCTGGAGGAATTAAATCTAAGTGCTGTTGTTATTTTTAAAAGAAATAACGATTGCAAAATCAGAAAAATTTTCTTTATTGTTTACTTGATTCAAAATGATGACAGTACTTAATTTTTTTTTTTCCAAAGCCTGGTATTTATTTTATCAATCTCTTTCGCTGAACCACTAAGTTAAAGGGACGTAAACAAATCAACAATGGTTTTCAAGTAGTGGAGAACAAACACAAATAGAAAGACACACACACGTATGTATGTGTATACACACACACACAATTGGTTTCCACATAGTTTCAGTCAACCAAATTCAATTGGCCCAGGGCTATAGAAGACATTTGCTCAAGGTGCCACGCAGTGAGATTGAACCTGAATCCATGTAGTTGGGAAGCAAACTTCTTAACCATACAACCATTGTTCAATGCCACTTTTAAAAGGCTGGATGTACGGAGAAGGCATACCTTTAAGATGAGAAAAGTAGATAAAAAAAAAGATCCAGAGCACTTATAAAATAAAAGAAACCTGCAATGCTGGCATGGAACCAGTTTATAGAATCACTTTAATGAGCCAGTGAAACACTTTAAAAGATTATGGAAAATTCATCAAACATTAATAATCTTGTATGGTTTGGCAAGTGTTCCTTTTAGCCTCTTGATGATGTTTTTCAACAAACCATTTAAGGTTTGAATAACCTATGAAATGATCAGGATGCAACTACAGACATCGGCCACAAATTTAGATTAAGATGATAAAATGATGAATAGATAGGATGGGACACAGATGAAAAGATAAATAATGAAGAATGGTTAGAATTGTTTTCAGAACTGGATGATGAATCAGACTTTGATGAGTTTGAAGCAATAAACTCATGAGGATACTTCATGATCAATGACGGAGCAAAAACAGAAGCCATGTCAGTTTTATTAAAGAGTTTTAGAATTTGTAGCATTATTATTATATTGGTTTCTACAAGATATATAAATTACAATGGGTGTACATGGGGCTAGAGGTCATATAAATGCATAGTATATACTGAGTCTTTAGCTCCAAAATGCAAAAAGTAGATCATATATCAAGATCGTTTTGTATTCTGTGTATGTCTCTCTCTCTCTCTCTCTCTCTCTCTCTCTCTCTCTCTCTCCACACACACATTTTTGGTCCTTGTCAATGATGTGTACCACGTTTTTGGGATTGCTGTGTGGTTGAGAAATTTGCTTCCAAACCACATGGTTTCAGGTTCAGTCCTACTGTGCAAGCCTTGGTCAACTGTCTGGCACTATAGCCCTGGGCCAATCAAGGCCTTGTGAGTGGATTTGGTAGATGGAAACTGAAGGAATCCCATTTGTGCATATGTATGTA
The DNA here is from genome assembly GCF_006345805.1 of Octopus sinensis. NCBI lineage: Eukaryota > Metazoa > Mollusca > Cephalopoda > Octopoda > Octopodidae > Octopus > Octopus sinensis. Next base: position 39,926,789 of record NC_043014.1, read on the forward strand.
TGCATGTGTGTACCCATGTCTTGGTTATAAACATGCATGTTCAGTCTTCTGAAAAAATCCTGTCTGGCTTTTGGAAACAGGTGAGGGTTGGCAACAGGAAGGGCATTTAGCTGTAGAAAATCTACCTCAACAAATTGTCTGACCCATGCAAGAATAGAAAAGTAAACAGATGATGATGATGATGATGACACTTTGCATATACACTATAAAACATTTTATCAGCAAAGAATCAGAATTTAACAAATTATCAAACATTGGTGAGAACAAATGCATTACGTCAACAACCCATCTTTCTTCTTTTTTTTTTTTTAGATAGAATCACTGATTTTTGTCACCCATCATCCACCACCACCACAACCATCCAATTTCTGACCATGGCCAGCTGGTCTAATCTTATGGATTCAGACAATTTGTTTTCACATTTTCATCTTTCCTCAAATTCAAATGTCGACACATACAATACAAATCAAAATTTTAAATATTACAATTTTAAAAAAGAATCGCTTCCAATCTGGGCTGTTTGACCCACAATACATTCCATCCATTAGATAATAACTAAAGGATACCTAGTAATTCTCTATCAGAGGTACTAATTTTTTTTTAATTAATAAAGTATCAGTACAATGAAGCATTTCTCAGTAGCAAGCTCTATTTTTATTTAATCATACTATTCTATGGTGTTTATATACATGGTGATAGAAATATCTATTGTAAGTCTTTATAAATTGTATTTATTATTTTCAACATTATTATATTGCAACAATATGTATCTAATTGTTTTATCATAAATTGTATCAAATTTTATTAATTTTCTTTTATATTGTTCACTTATTAATTCGTATTCATATTCTATGTGTTGGAATTTTAATTTGAAAAATAGAAAGGATGGTCACAGTTGGATTGCTTTTGTTCTTTAATGTAAAAAATTTCTGAGTACAAAATAATGGGAAATTTGGCCGCAGAAACATTGCCAGATTAGACTGGGCCTGGTGCAGCCTTCTGGCTTCCCAGACCCCAGTTGAACCATCCAACCCATGCCAGCATGAAAGGCGGACGTTAAACGATGATGATGATGATGTGTGTCTTTGTGTTTGTTTGTCCTTTCACCATAACTTGACAACCAGTGTTGGTTTATTTATGTCGCTGTAGCTTAGCGGCTCGGCACAAGACCGATAGAATAGATACCAGCTTTAAAAATAAGTACCAAGGTCGAGTTGTTCAACATGTAACCTTCAAGGAGGTGCCCCAGGAAGGCCGTAGTGAAATGACTGAAACAAATAAACACTAAAAGACATGATTGAGAAGTTTATGTTCGGATCTTTTCGGTTTGACCGGCAGTTTTTTCTAGGGGTGTCATATGAAATTTTCACCCATAATTATGACCCTAGTATCGATCTATTGCATTTCAATCTGTTTTAGGGTTAGGGGTGGGGGAAGGGTATCTTTTTTTTTTTCACAAATGTAAATAAACCCAATCTGTTTCTCAAACTAGGGACATATTCATACGGCACAGAATGGGGTTTTTTTTTTACCTCAATGGACGTCATTGATTGGTTGAAATTGCAGAAATTGAAGAAAAAAAAACCAACAAATATCTTACAAACTCTAGAATTTTCTCAATAAAGCCAAGAGAAAAAGATGTTTTATAAACACATTCCACCAGTATACGAAGTTTAAAAGTGTTTAGTTACGTGGAAATTATTTTTAAAAAACTGTCGTTCAAACCGAAAAGATCCTTTATGTTCTTATAAATGTGGAGGAAAAAAATACTTCCATAAATAAAGACAAAAAAAAAACGTTCGCAGTTGGAACACTTTCATTCTCAAGAGTATTTGATGAATTAAATACTTTGATCACAGAAATTTGCATATTTTTAATTGAATGTGAAAAGAACAAAGCAAACCTTATTGATTTGTTTTTTGTCAAATGATAACTGCATTTAGTGCACTCATCTGATATGGACGAGTGCTAACACAAGCATCAGACTTACCATTAAAGTGATTGAATATCTTAACAGTATTTATTGTTCATACCCTAATCAATATTCTTTGTTTGACTTTAAGGGACTGTGTATTCAGTTTTATTTTTTTTATTTTCGTATATTTTTTTAATGGAAAAATGATTCTAATGCTTAGGGTGTTCAAATTTGTTCCACTGTATAGAAATATGTGTTGTAATAATTTTCATTATGTAATGAGAGTTGTTTCAATAGAAGGAGCTTTTCGGTTTGAACGGCAGTTTTTAACATAATTTCTAGGTAACTAAAAAATTTTAAACTTCGTTTACTGGTAGAATGTGTTTATAAAACATCTTTTTCTCTTGGCTTTATTGAGAAAATTCTATGGTTTGTAAGATATTTGTTGTTTTTCTTCTTCAATTTCTGCAATTTCAACCAATCAATGACGTCCATTGAGGTAAAAAAAAAACATTCTGTGCCGTATGAATATGTCCCTCGTTTAAGAAACAGATTGGGTTTATTTACATTTGTGAAAAAAAAAAAGATACCTTCCCCCTAACCCTAACCAACCCTAACCCTAAAACAGATTGAAATGCAATAGATCGATACTAGGGTCATAATTATGGGTGACAATTTCATATGACACCGCTAGAAAAAACTGCCGTTCAAACCGAAAAGATCCCAATAGAATTATAACTAGGAATTGAAAAGAATTTCCTTATGTTGAAAAATGTTGTATTTCACCCCTATCTACTTCTCTCTCTCTCTCTCTCATTCTCCACACACACACACAGATGAGTGGACAAACAAAAAAAAGTGGCATTGAACACACTTAGTAAGGAGATACATTATAAACGGTTTGACTCAGCTCCGTATGACTTGAAGTTTCGTCAGTTCGTAGGACAAACCCATCTCATCATATATCGAGGGAAGACTCTTCCTCAGGTATCTGATCATATGGAGCTGAGTCAAGCTGTTAAAAACAGGTGATGCCTAGCGGAAGGGCATCCTGCTGTAAACAATGCAATACTATATATCCCGTTAATCCATGCTAGCATGGAAAAAATATACGTAAAAATGTACGGTACTTGATATACATATTACACACACACATACAAAACGTACAAACAAACAAACACTATATTACGTTTATACACAATTTAGGTATTTATACTATACTTACAGTATGTATTTTTTCGCCAGCAAAAAAAGTTATACAACTGCATCAAGGGCCGAGAGGTTTGTGCATGGCATACACATACATAGTGTGTTGCATGCATGCATGTATATACACACACAATATATATATATATATATATATATATATGCACATGCACTATATTTATTCACACTATATATATATATATATATACTTATATACACACACACCATATATATATACTTATATACACACACACACCATATATATACTTATATATATATATATATATATACACACACACACCATATATATATACTTATATATATACACATACATTGTATATATACATATACACTATATATACATATGCACTATATATATATATACTTGTATATACACACACTATATATATATATATACTAATGTTGGGGAGTAGAATATATAAACATCTAAAAACAAATGTAAATAGATACACAAAATGTGAAATAGAATAAAAAAATTAGTGTTATGTGGGAATCGAATCTACATCTACTTAATACCTTAGAACATATGTTGATAGATATCAAGTTATATATATATAAATTATCGGGGTCGATGAAACAGACTAACAATTCTCCCTTAGATTGCTGGCGTTGTACCAAAATTTGAAACACTATTTAATATAAGTACCAACAAGTATTATATTTAATGAAAATCTGAATGAATAATTTGTTGACTAAAGGCTGTATGTGTATATGTATATATATACATGTATGCGTGTGTATGCATGTATAGATAGATAGAAATTAATATGTAAAACTTGTTCGCTGTAGGTTGCAAAACTTAAAAATATTTTGGCTAATAATTATTGTACTTCAGTAAAATACGGTTAATATTTTAGGTTCATAAAAAAATATATAGAAATCACTCAAAGATTAATTAATAATTAACCTACAACAAAGACATTTCAAATTATCAGATACAACTCTAATTTATAACGATAATCTAAGATAACAAAAAAAAAAAAAAGTACTAGAAACTACTTCAGTTTTTCAAGTAGAATGATCAGGTACCTGAGGTTTTGGAGCATTGTTTATCAGAAAAGTCTTTTCATGAAGCGATCAATTAAAATTGAATACAATATTAATTAACAACAAAGAAAAGCAGCAATCAATTAAGAAAAGTAGGGTGAGAATCTTTTGAAAAAACAGGTTTATTGTTCAACTTGAATCTGTTATATCTAGATAATAATATATGCATCAAATTATGTTGTTAGGGAGACGTGTAATTATGTGACAGCAGAATCTTGATACATATAGATAGCTTTAGCCTGTTTAATTTCATATAACCTTATTAAATAAACAATGAAGGCTTTTCTAAGGGAGGTGAAAGGGGGAGCTTAGTGTAACATGATGCTGTCTCTTGAATGAAAACATTTCTGCAGAATGATACAACCGGCGAGGAATATTTTTTTAAAAATCGGTTGATTTTATTATGCATATATATATATATATATATATATATATATATATATATCATCTTTCTGTCTTCAAATATAAATGGTTATATATCGGATACTAAATTACATAAAGATTCATAAATACCTAGAGTGTGTATGTAAGAACTGAGATATCACTGCTATATATTAGGATTAAACGATTCTACATAATGTACTGAATACATTTTCCTTGTTTTGTATGCACAAGTATATATATATATATATATATATTATATATATATATATGTGTGTGTGTGTGTGTGTGTGTAGCTATTATAATATATCTGTCTACCTACACACACATCTATTTATCTATCTATCTATCTATCTATCTATCTATCTATATACATATAATTATATATATATATATATGTATATATATATATAGCACACAATTATACATGGTATATACAAAAGAACAGTAAGGGGTTAGCTTTGACAGGTACTCTGAGGAATTCTCGATGCCAAGTCTTAGATGTACATATGCTTATATAGAATTTTAAACTTTATAAGACTCCGTGACAAAGACGAAATCATTTCAATAAAGATATTAGTACATATAATGTTCAAATTAATAATAATACACGTGGAAAATAAATAGGGTTAGTTACTGAAATGTTAAACAAATAACGTGTCAACCGATTTATTCAATGGAACAATATATTGGAATAGAAGAAAACTGCCGAAATAAGTCATGGTTATTGTTTGAAGATTTAAAGATTAGAGTCATTTAGATATTGCGATGATTGCAATACAATAGAGACGAAATTTTATTATATGTGGTGTAGTACCAACCATGTAATAGTTAGTTACTGAAAAATATTGGACAAGCACCATGCAAAATATAATTAAGATATATAGTGAGAAAAAAAAAGCTGCTGAAATAAATCGTAGTTGTTGTTAGAAGATTTAAGATTAATTTTATCATCTTGATACTGTAATTATATAAAATTAATAGAAAGAAAATATGAATAATTGGGATATGGTATAGCACGTACCATGTAAAGATGCTTTTTGTTGCTGTGTTGGGTTTGCAAGTCCAAATCATAATTACTCTGCTGCTAGTAGTAAAATCCACTCAAATATTACAAAAATAAGCAAGAGGATTTAATGAATATCGATCGTCCTCGGTAGCTTTTTTCAAAAAAGGTGTATATGTAAAAAAAAATAATAAATCAACAAAGTGAGCGGTAATGTTTTCGCCTGTTTAAATGAGCTGAGGACACATACCGCTCTTCCGTGAACCAGACATATTGGAAAGTGAAGATGAGGCTTTTCCAACAGCTACTCGCACCCACAACTTCCCTCGTTTCTCTCTTTGCCTATACTGTTTATGACTTTCCCCTCAATCACATCAGCACCATTGCAGTTCTGTCAACATATTTAATTTAAAAATAATAAACACCCTTTGTGTTGTTTTTTTTTTTTTTCGTTTTTATTATTATTATTATTTCTCTCACTTAACAAACTCTGCTTGTATTTTAAGTGGATTGCCTTACCTTGAGAAACATTTGAAAATTAACAGATCAAGGTGCGATCATTCGGAAAGCTAATTGGGGTTTAGCTGTGAGGGAATGTTGCCTATCACACTTAAGGTATTTCAGACAACAACTAGGAAAACTTAAAAACACATCTCGTGGTTTTATTATTATTGATGTTGTTCACTTCATTTTTAATATAAGGAATTCCGAAATAAAATGTTCATCTTAATGAATTGACACTCGGAAAAACGAATTTCAAAAATTTACAAATTGTTGAATGCATAAACAACATTTCACAGGGAAATATATTTTATCGTATATTATATCACAGTTGATATTTATCGATTATTCAGGTTTTCTTTATATTGATATTGAAAATTACACTACAACTGTGCGATAATGATATCTGATTTTCATTCGGAATACATAGAAAGGTAGATTTTTATCAAATAACGGATTTAGATTTAAATTAAACATAATTTTTTTAAATATGCTTTATTTTAAGATACATACCTTATCTTTAAGAGGCTTTATTTCAAGTAAAAAAAAAGTAATAAATTTCGTATTTATATATTTCTAATGTTACAGAGAAATAACCAGGTGTTATTTTGCTATGGTGGGGGGTGATGGAGAATCTTGTCTAGCAGTCAGGATCAGGCAATATATTTAGGCGCCCTAAACATTCCCAGTCAATTCAGGTCATGCATGCTTCAGCAGACAATGACAGCTCCAGTTATCACAGTTAGGAAATAATTTATATGGTTTACCTTTTGAACACTGTCGCCCGAATATATTTAAAATAATATTTTCTTTTTTTTTATATGTATGTAAGGTATGTCAGGCTAGTTCAAGTTTTATTTCCTAAACTTTTTCATTGTTAAGACCCAAAGAAAAATCTTTTTTTGCACTATGCAACAAAGAAAAATATGTGACAATTGTGATCTGTATAAATATATATATATATAATGCTTTCTTTTTGAGAATAGTGAAACTCGAAGCAAATAAAGCTATAAATGTAAACATTGTAAATATTGGGTTTAAAACTTTATTCGATAGAAAAAGTTGAAGACTGATACATACATACATACATACATTATCATATCAGTTAATGTCCGTTTTCCACCCAGGCATGGGTTGGGCTGTTTGACAGGAGCTGGCAGCCGGGGAACTGTCTAGTCCCCAATTGTCTTCTTTTGGCATGCTCTCTGTGGCTGAATGCCCCTCCTAAGGCCAACCATATTACAGAGTGTGCTGGGTGCTTTTTACGTGCCACTGGCACAGATACATTTTATGACACCAGCATCTGCAAGACAAAGACCTCTCAGCTGGGAGAGGGAGTGGGAGGCACGGCATTAAAGGACATGCTTATATGTATGGAAGGCTGCGATTTTACTTAGCTTAGCGTGTCTTAAATACAGCAAATCACTCCAAGTCTCGGTTCCTTGTCATCTCCTCAGAGAGACCTAGTGTCTGAAGATACTTTTTCATCACTTTGTCCTATGCCTTCCTGGATCTATCCCTTTCACGGGTTCACTCCATAATTAGAGATCAGTACACAATATATATATATATACAAAATAAGAAAATGGAGAAATACATCCAAATCAAATATCAACTACCAGATAATACCCAATCACATACTTTATTAAACCACCACATAAGAAACTTTAAGGTCAAACATAATAATATATGACAAAACAGTGTACATAAAGGAGTAATATGATACAATAAGTACAATATGTATAAGAGAATATAAATATAAATAAATATAAATATAAATATAAACTACATCTTACAGCTGTTTCGGCCCTGCAGATAAGTATGTCTCATTTTACTTATATTATTAGCCATGTGTGGTAGGTCAATATGTAGTTATAAATGAGACATTTACAAAAATATTCTAAGGCCTCTTCGGAGATTATTAAATACAAACCAAATTATATATACACTTACATAAGTGTGGGTACATACCCATAATAAATCATATACATATACATATGAGTGCATATACTTATACATATTTCTTGATGAAAATAAACTGGTCATAATGTTATGTACATTTTCATACTGGTTGAATCAATACTTTATTGATAAAAACATCAAAAGCAAATTCTGTTGTGTCTGGGGAGAGTCATTTTCTTTTTGTGCCTTATAATTTAACACACTCACCGGTAAAATTTCTACTTCTTTTTTTTCCTAAAATTTTTGTTTCGTCTTGCAACCTTTTCAATAGTCTTGACTATTGAAAAGGTTGCAAAACGCAACGAAAATTTTAGGAAAATAAAAATAAGAAATAAGTGGAAATTTTACCAGTGAGTGTGTTAAATTATAAGGCACAAAAAGAAAATGACTCTCCCCAGACACAACAGAATATGCTTCAATACACGAACTCATATAAAGGATCTTGCAAACCATATCCAAAAACGAAATAATCAAAAGCAAACTCTGGTCTTGAATAAAATGTGGTATGAATTAATTGTATATTTAGATTTCAATTAGGCACACTCTTTCTTTCCATCTTATTTGGCTTTTTTACTGGATTCTTCTGAAGAGAGGCCTTTTACACCAAAAAGATAAAGTATTTTTGTTTTGTTTTTTACTTTCTGCATTGTAAGAAACTTTCCTTATTTCTCATTTCATTTATTATTCCAATTAAATTATTTTCAGGAAATATTTATACATGATAAAGAAATACCGAGAATAATATCGGTTTCAAATTTTAGCACAAGGCTAGCAATTTTGGAAGAGGAAGTAATACAATTACATCAACATAGGCGCAGGAGTGGCTGTGTGGTAAGTAGCTTGCTTACATGGTTCCAGGTTCAGTCCCATTGCGTGGCACCTTGGGCAAGTATCTTCTACTATAGCCTCGGGCCGACCAAAGCCTTGTGAACTCACACGCACACATACATACTCACGCGTATATATATATATATATATATATATATTATTAGTGAATTGAAGAAATGGAGTTGAACGAAGATTGAACAGAAATCCTTTTATTGCATTCTACACGTGTTTCGAAAGCCACAATTTACCAAATTCCGATTGAATAAGGAGACCATATTGTGTCTTTCTCTTCAGGAAGAAATAGGAATTCCGTTGGCAAAACAAAAACAGAACAGAGGCGCAGCAAAACAAATCGAACGAGGAGCCTCCTCGTTCGATTTGTTTTGCTGCGCCTCTGTTCTGTTTTTGTTTTGCCAACGGAATCCTCGTTCGATTTGTTTTGCTGCGCCTCTGTTCTGTTTTTGTTTTGCCAACGGAATTCCTATTTCTTCATGAAGAGAAAGACACAATATGGTCTCCTTATTCAATCGGAATTTGGTAAATTGTGGCTTTCGAAACACGTGTAGAATGCAATAAAAGGATTTCTGTTCAATCTTCGTTCAACTCCATTTCTTCAATTCACTAATAATATTAAAATTCAATTATCCGCACCAACGCACGGTTGCAACACCATATGGTTGTACCTCCAACTGTGCTTTCTTCTGCTTGGATTTTTGCTACCAAGGTATCGGTTAAACTTTTGATTAATCTGCAACAAGATTATTCATCTTTCTATTTCACCAAATATATATATAATATATATATATATATATATATATATATATATATATACTAGCAGTATCGCCCGGCGTTGCTCGGGTTTGTAAGGGAAATAACTATAAAGCATTTTTAGAGAGTTATAGCAAAAAAATAGCAAAAAAATGAAAAAAAAATTACAGTAAATTTTTTTTTGAGAGTTAAAAAGCTCGCGTTGCGTCCCCTAGACAGTGTGGTTTGTGTTTCTGATTCTCGACCCCATGTCGAATTTATCGATTTTTTTCAGAACTGGGGGAACTTTTCAAAATTTTCGCTGCGTTAGTTTTGAATTATGACATTGGGCTATGTGTGTGTCAAGTTTCATCAGAATCGGTTGAAAGCCGTGGCCAGGGTGAGGGTACAACCTGACAGACACACAGACAAACTGCCGTTTATATATAGAGATATATATACTTAAATGTACATCAGTGTTTTGTTTCTTTCTATTTACATACTCTTTTACTCTTTTACTTGTTTCAGTTATTTGACTGCAGCCATGCTGGAGCAACGCCTTTAGTCGAGCAAATCGACCCCGGGACTTATTCCTTGTAAGCCCAGTACTTATTCTATCGGTCTCTTTTGCCGAACCGCTAAGTTACGTAAACACACCAGCATCGGTTGTCAAGCAATGTTAGGGGGACAAACACAGACACACAAACATATATACGACAGGCTTCTTTCAGTTTCCGTCTACCAAATCCACTCACAAGGCATTGGTCGGCCCGGGGCTATAGCAGAAGACACTTGCCCAAGATGCCACGCAGTGGGACTGAACCCGGAACCATGTGGTTGGTTAGCAAGCTACTTACCACACAGCCACTGCTGCGCCAATAAATATATAAATAAGTCCTTTTTTTTTTTTTTTTTCATCTTTCCTATCTCTCTCTCCTTCGCTTTCTCCATCTCTCACTTTCTTCATTTATACAATATACATAATTACATCTATACACAATACATATATACATACATCGTAGATACATACACAGTTCGAAATCAGGTTATGTTTTCATTCGTTACCATATGTCTAGACACACTGATACTACTGTATTGCTAATCAGATTTCATTTTCTAACCGAACATTGAAAAAGCAAATCTCTCTCTCTCTCTCTCTCTCTCTCTCTCTCTCTCTCTCTCTCTCTCTCTCTCCCTCTCTCTCTCTCCCTCTCTCTCTCCCTCTCTCTCTCTGTGACTCTCTCTCTCTGTCACTCATTCTCTAATTCTCTCTCTCTCTATCTCTCATTCTCTATCTCACTCTTTCGTACCTAAAAATAGCAGCCAAATCCCTCATAATTCTTAGACATCTGAATATCAAGGCTAGAAATAGCAGCCAAATCAGGACAGACAAACTGATTAATTCGATTATATCAACCCCATTGCGTAACTGGTACATTATTTATGGACCCCGAAAGGATGAAAGGCAAAGTCGACCTCGGCAGAATTTGAATTCAGAACGAAATACCTATTTCTTTACTACCCACAAGGGGCTAAACATAGAGAGGACAAACAAGGATAGAGAAACGGATTAAGTCGATTACATCAACCCAAGTGCGTAACTGGTACTTATTGACGGTCTGAGTTCAAATTCCGCCGAGGCCGACTTTCTCGAATTTTTGCTTAATTGGGGGTGAAATTGAAAAAACTTTTTATGCCATGACCCAATCGAATCTACTTGGAAAAATCATAGGTAAATTCCAATTGAAGAAATTCTATATTGTAGAATTGTATTAAAAAGAAACATGGGAACCAGGTAGAGAAAATCTGCCTTTTATCATAAGAGATAATATATATATATATATATATATATATATATATATATATATATATATATATATATAATATAAAATATTATTAGAGACAAAACCACTATTTTGCAAAACAAACAAGAAAGACTTAATCATACATAAAATTTTTTTGACTATTTATTAAAATTTTATGTATTGATTAAGTCTTTCCTTGTTTGTTTTGCAAAATAGTGGTTTTGTCTCTAATAATATTTTATAATATTTTACTATAAATTGGATTTAATCCTAAATCTGATTTTTTTCCTGTAAATTTGATTTATTCCCTAATATTTATTATATATATATATATATATATATATATATATATATATATATATACAATATGTTACATTACTCGGTAGTCAAGATAACTCTGAGTTTCAGATGCCGAAGTGGAAATCCACAACACCATCTCTTCGGTTATCTGGCTATTTGAAAACGTTATGAAAAAATACCGTTAAAAATGAAGGGAAATTACTCTTGTTATAACTCTGCTTTGCCTGCGTACTTATACATCGCTCGCATTTTTCGTCATAAAAATTATATAAAAATACATAAAAATATATAAAAATATAAAATCTTCTTGGGACATAACACAGAAAGCATGTTCTATCCGTTTTCTTAGGGGACCAAAAACGTAACAGAAATTTAGTCACATGTGGGCATGATCCGAAAAGCTCTGTCCTTGTATTTAGACATGTGGTAGGGTCTAAGCTGCTTTTCCAGATAAGCCATCTCTCCATGTCGCATAAACCGCACCTTCCGCTGCCGTTAGTATAGGGCTTACATCTGGCCAAAATCTTCCATTGTATGTTATAATCGGCACCTTTATCTCTTAAAGACCAAATATGATTGTAATTGTGTCGCTTTTCTTTTGTTCCAGTGCCTAAAGCTCAAAGTGTGGTTATTGAACCTGGCCTTGAAATTACCCTCTGTCAGGCCCACGTATTTCTTCGTCGAAATGGTGTCTTTAGTGGTTATAGAGTTTACGGTAGCTTCATATATGATGGTCTTGGACATGCAAGCTCCATTTAGCGGGCACAATTCTTTATTCCTGCATGAACAGCTGTTTTCTTCTTGTGTTTTTTGTATGTTATGATTGATTATGTTTTTAAATTGGTAGTTGAACTAAAACTAATTTTTAAATTGTGTCTATTGAAGAGTTTCCTATAAGCATGTTAACTGGAAAATGTCTATCTATCAGTGCTAGGAAATATTTACCTATATTGAAGGCCACCTCGGGTGAGTAAGGGGGCGTAAACCAGATGACCTTCCTATTTCTATTATTCCTTTTCCTTATTGTTGGGCTGGTGATAGGTGTATATTTTATTTTTTCACTAAAACCACTATCTTTTAAAGCTTTATTATAAACTGGGGCAACGCTATTGAAGATGTCCTCATTAGATGAGAGGCTAGAAATCCTCTTACTAATATTTTTAACTAAATTTTTGAATACTATAGGGGGATGGCATGAACCTACATTAATATAACTTAGTCTATCATTGGGCTTCCTATAAGGCTTATAAATATTATTATTAAGATCTAAGGAAACGTCTAAGAAATTGACAACCGTCAGGTTAGTGTCTATAGTTATACTAAGTCCGAAGTGTTTCATTAACTGGATAATATCCTTCCTAAAACGATCTTGTGCTGGTCCATTTGTATTAGCTGTTAAGGCGAGGGCATCATCTTTGTAGATGGCAAAATGTACGTTAGGGAATGTCTTACCGAAGGTATCTAGGAGAAAGAGTCCAATTAGATCACAGATGCCTGCCCCATCATATGAACCCATGCTCACATCGAAAGCGCCCTCCGTGTCGGTGTTTTTTACCCACTTTGCATTCTCACTGAAAAGTAATGTCTTTCTAGCATGGAAGATTATATCCTTATCATTGGTACTAATTTCTATGAAGTCACTAGCGAAGATTAGGGCTTTATCTAGCAGTTCTTTAGAGATAGAGGCATAAAAATCACTTCGGCATCTGAAACTCAGAGTTTTATCTTGACTACCGAGTAATGTAACATATTGTATAGATAAATTTCCTCTATTTACATAATATTGAGGTCTCTTTCTTTCTTTTGTTTTCTTACCGTTTTATCAATATATATATATATATTATATATATATATATGTATGTATGTGTGTGTATATGTTTCTGTGTTTGTCCCCCAAACATTGCTTGACAACTGATGCTGGTGTGTTTACGTCCCTGTAACTTAGCAGTTCAGCAAAAGAGACTGATAGAATAAGTACTAGGCTTACAAAGAATAAGTCCTGGGGTCGATTTGCTCGACTAAAGGTGGTGCTCCAGCATGGCCGCAGTCAAATGACTGAAATAAGTAAAGGAGTAAAAGAGATATGCGTGCATGCACACACACACACACACACACACACACACACACACAATGAGCTTCCACTCAGTTTCCATGTACCAACCATAAGGTTTTGATGAACCCAGGTCTATAGTAGAAGACACTTGCCCAAGGTGCCATGCAGTAGGACTGAACCTGAAACCACATTGTTGCAAAGCAAGCTTCTCAACTACACAACCATGCCTGTGCCTATATCTTTTATCTTTTACTTGTTTGATTCAGTAGACTGTGGCCATGCTGGAGCACCACTTTGAAGAACTTTTAGTCAAATGAATTGACACAGGTACTTATTTCTTTTAAAACCTGGTACTTATTCTATCAGTCTCTTTTGCTGCACCACTAAGTTACAGGAACATCAGCAAACCAGCACCAGTTGTCAAGTGGCAGACAAACACACATAGATACATATACAGGGATTGGACAAAATAATGGAAAAACCTAGCATCATAATTTTGAAATATCTATAAAACCGTCAAAATCTTGTTTATTTTCATGTTTTTTGATTTATTATTAGTGTTGCTTAATATGTTTTGCTAAAATTGCTATTTATTTTCAGATATCATCCAAAAAAGGTAATTAAAATTCATTAAAATGACTGATCCATCGGACTTTCAAAGAGGTCAAATTGTTGGTGCTCGTATGACAGGCGCTAGCGTAATGGAAACAGCTGAAATGTTTGGTGTATCAAGAAGTACTGTCTCAAAAGTAATGACAGCCTTTGAGAAAGAGGGAAAAACCTGCTCATCGAAACAAAATTCCTTTAGAAAATCAAAACTTTCAGATAGGGACCATTGGACTCTTACATGAATTGTTAGAAAGGATCACAAAAGTACGACTCCCAAAATTGCTGCAGAACTTCATGACTACCTCGAGAACCCGAGGCTACAGCAGAAGACACTTGTCCAAAATGCCATGACTGGTACTTATTCTATTTTACTCTTTTTTTTTTTTTTTACTTGTTTCAGTCATTTGACTGTGGCCATGCTGGAGCACCGCCTTTAATCGAGCAACTCGACCCCGGGACTTATTCTTTTGTAAGCCCAGTACTTATTCTATCAGTCTGTTTTGCCGAACCGCTAAGTAACGGGGACATAAACACACCAGCATCGGTTGTCAAGCAATGCTAGGGGGACAAACACAGACACACAAACATACACACACACACACATATATATATACATATATACGACGGGCTTCTTTCAGTTTCCGTCTACCAAATCCACTCACAAGGCTTTGGTCGGCCTGAGGCTATAGTAGAAGACACTTGCCCAAAGTGCCATGCAGTGGGACTGAACCCGGAACCATGTGGTTGGTAAACAAGCTACTTACCACACAGCCACTCCTACGCCTATGGGTCATTGGTCATCTTTGTTGAACAACTAAGTTATAGGGATGTAAACACAAGCACCAGTTGTCAAGTGGTAATGAGGGACAAACAGACACAAAGACACACACACATATATATATGTATATTCGACGGGCTATTTTCAGTTTCCATCTACCAAATCCACTCACAAGGCTTTAGTCAACCTGAGGCTACAGCAGAAGACACTTGCCCCAGGTGCCACACAATGTGACTGAACACATGTGACTGGGAATCAAACTTCTTACCACACAGCCAAGCTTGCATCTATATGTGTACTTCTTTTGAGGAATCCATTAATGAATAAATTGAAAATTTACAATATATATGTGTCTTTGGAGTATTTGCAAAGAGACAAAGATCTCTTGGTTGCTATAAAGCTACAGTAATAACCCCCTCCCCAATGTGGTTAGCCATGATAAGATGGCTTCTATACTTTACATTATCGAGCGATTACTGTTTCAATCTCATTCTGAGATTTAATTATGCTTACTGTTCGTTTTTTGACATCAGTGGCAGACACCATTAGAAAAACTTATATCTATTTGCAAAGGAGCCTTCACTTTCATCGCTACCTGGTGTTTTTTGAATTTTTCCTCGGCGTATACCAATATTTTTCTGTTGCTGCAAATCGTTGTGTGAGTTTGTTTCCGTTTGTCTACTCTGTCGTGTTACAAGTAATATCATTGTTGAACTGTTTTTGACCCAGTAATTTTCGCCCTTCGGGGTAGAAAATTTCTGTGTGCTGTTTTGTGTGAACTCTTAACCTGTATAGGTTATTTTTGGAAAAAAAAAAAATTCTCTTGTCATTTGTGACAAGTTTGTGTTGTCTAATATGGAATTAGACTTAAGTTCAAAAAAAGACTTTCCCGAGATGGGAGAAAGTATAACAACTGTTAAACAAAAGGAAACACAGACAAAACCCAGTTTTTCAGACGCCGTAGGTGGCGAAGTCGAGAAAAGAAAGGAGGTATCAATGGAAAGATTATTCAAGTTTAGATCGCTGGTGCAAAAAAGTGGTGAAGAAACACGATTGGTACCGCCCCCCGAAACTATACAAGCAATAAAGGAAAAAATGGTCACCTACAGGGTGTACAATATCAAGGAAAAACGAATGACCGACGTGAAAAACGAAATGGTCGAAAAGTGTATGGCTCCAATATGGAGTAAAGTTAGTCATGTCAACCGAGGTGCAAGAAGCGCTACAGTGGAGGCGCATTTTGAAACGGCGGAAGTAGCAAGGCAAATTTCGACACAAACGTTGAAAAACGAGAGTATAATACTGCTACCCTTATATTTAGGATGCAGAACCGCAAAAGTGACCCTAGAAGATATACCAACGGGCTACGACGTGATGTGGGCGGCAACAGCGGTCATTTTTGATGTTGAATCAAAATTGACAATTTTAAGTATGAAGAGAAAAATTGCAAAACACTGGAGAGGCCAGCAGCTGGAGATGATAATCCAGGCGGAAAATGCGACGTTGGAAAGCCTACCAGACAGAGTCTTCGTGGGGGAGGGGCACTCCATACGAGTTTCGGTGGAAGGACGCAGGCCCAGATGTTTTAAGTGCGGGCAAAAGGGCCACGTTCGCTCCGTTTGCACAAAAAAAAATAATGCGGGCAACGCCCCCCCACAAAACGCTGTGAAGAACGCAGAAAGCAGCAAAGTGGAGAAAAAAGTAACGGCTGGCGAAAACAAGGAGGAAAAAATAAACAGGTCGAACTCCAAAAAGGAGGAAGACAAGAACGAAATGCAAAATGAGAAAGGAAAGGATGAGGAAAATAATGCAACAAAAACAAATAAACAAGAAGACATGGAATTTACGAACGTGTCCAACAAAAGGAAAAAATCCATCACCCCTGACTCCCCACCCGTATCAAAAAAAAAAAACAACGCAGACGAACAAATAAAAATATTCTCCAATCCCACCCCGGCGGTACTACACTTATAGGCCAGCACTTTAACAAACCCCACCCCCCAACTGTAAAAGGGTTTAAACCCAACGAAAAAATTATTGCATACACCACAAAGAACGTGAGAGTAGAAACATGGGTGAAAGCAAGTACGCTGATCAGGTGCTACAAAGCGACCGAGAAGGAAGCGGAGTGGCGATATGGAAGGGTCGGCGAAGAAGGATGGAAAGACAAAACCTTACAAAGCCACGTAAAAGCCGGCTTCATTAAGGATGTCACCCAGGAGGTGACAACTGGGAAATTACCCGTTAGCCCGGCAGCCACACCAACCCAGAGCCCGGTGGCAACGCCGGTGAAACACCCAACAGCAACGGCGAGTGGGGGGGAGACAGGCAGAAAGAATCTGTCAGGCTCCCTCTCGCAACCGTGAGTAAATAATTTTCTTTTTTCTCGATGATTAAGTTAGGTTGTATAAATGTGCGTGGAATGGGATCGAAATGGAAACAGGCTTGTTTTCGTGACGACCTCATTTCACATAGAATCGAAGTAGTAGTTATTGAGTCCAAGATGAAGGGACCCCAAGCGTTCTCACCACTTCTCAATGGTTACGAGAAATTTATTTCTCCTAGCCGAGGGGGAGGTGCAGGCGTGGCAGTTCTTTTCAGGAAGAACTTGGACTTACAGGTAAGTACTGTCTTTTTGGACCCAGAAGGTAGGCTGGTTGTCCTAGATGTGACGCACGTGAGTAAGCAGTCCTTCAGGTTGGTGGCTGTCTACGCTCCTAACGGACGTGGGCAGACCGGTTTTTATCGGGAACTGGAGCACTTTCTAGTGACGTCCAAAACGGTAGTCTTGGTAGGGGATTTCAACACCATTCTCGATGCGCGGGTGGATGGTGTAGGCTCGAGCGATAGGAAGGGGAATCCTGGCCTCAAGGCTCTACTAGCGAGCTTTAATCTAGTAGACCGTTTTCGACTGGATGAGCCGAACGTTCCACAGTGGACGTGGAGTAATAACGACGGCTCACTCAGATCGTACATAGATAGAGTATTTGTTAAGGAACGAGATAGGAATAGTGTTAGCTGTCCACAATTCTCTGTTGTGCCTTACACGGATCACAAACTTGTAACGTGTGAGGTACATGTAGATAAATGCCATAGACAAGGTCCCGGGTACTGGAAGATGAACAAGTCTATTTTGACCTGTGAAGCTTTCCGTACCCGGATTAAGGAATTAGTACAGAGGGCATTATGTGGCACCATCATTAATAATAGATGGTGGCTCGCCCTCAAAAGAGCCATCCGTTTGGAGTCCATTAGATTTAGCAAGCAGCTAAGTTTAGATAGGACTAGAATAGAGGGCGAATTAGTTAAGAACTTAGACGAGGCTATGGAATCTGGCTGTGCATCCGGAGTGTTGGCAGCGAGAGCGGTATTGTACCGTCACCTCAACGCCAAGCACGAGGGGTGTAGAGTCAGAGCTAAGTTACGTGCAGGAAAACGAGAAGGTATTAACGTTGCCGGATGGGCCCGTCGTGAGGAGAGTCAGAAGGGCAAAAAGTCCTGTATTATGTCCTTAACTGACGAGCAGGACCGCAAGATCTATGGACAGGAGGAGATGCAGAAGGTCCTTCACCAGCATTTCGCACGGCTGTTTGGGGGCGGTGGCCCGCTCGAGCGTGGGGAGACCTTAAAGGACTTCCTAGCTGGTGGGCCTCGGCTCTCGGCAGGTGAGGCGGAGTGCTGTGAAGGATCGATCTCTCCCGCAGAGGTAAGAGGGGTTATGGCCGAGTGCGCCGGGGAAAAGTCACCGGGATTGGATGGTACCCTATGAATTTTATTGTTGTATGCCGGACTTGTTCGGGGACATACTGGCAAGCGTCTATGCAAACTGGCAACAGAATGGGAGGATTCCCAGCTCTGTGAGTCGGGGAGTTGTGACGCTGGTCCAGAAAGACCCGAGCAAGGGGGACAGTATTAGTAATTACAGGCCCATAACTCTACTTAATGTAGAGTTTAAGATTTTGGCCAAGGTGTTAGCAAAAAGGTTGACGGCTGTCGTGAAGAAACTTGTCGGGAAGGCACAGACATGTGCAATCCCAGGCAGGTCGATCCAGGATAATCTTCACCTTCTCCGCTACACTATAGATAGGGTCGGGAAATTAGACGGCAAAGGAGGGGCATTGGTCCATTTAGACCAAAGTAAAGCGTTTGATAGGGTGGACCATCGGTACTTGGCGGCGGTTCTCGAAGCGGCTGGGCTGGGCCCTGGCTTCTGCGGGTGGATCTCAGCTATGTACAGCGGCATCAAGTCCACAGTCCAGATAAACGGTTACCTAACGGAGCCGTTTTCGATCAAGCGTTCAGTTCGACAAGGGTGCCCCTTGTCCCCGCTCCTGTATGTTTTGGCTCTTGAGCCATTGCTGCGGAAGCTGGAGAAGTTGGGAGGCAACCCTAATGAAATCGGATGCGGTAAGTCTGTTTCTGCCTATGCGGATGACGTCACCCTCATCGTGTCCAACGGAACACAGCTACCTCGGGTAGTAGGTGCTCTCCATAGATACGAAGCGGTGGCAGGGGCAAAAGTTAACAGGGACAAGTCCATCGGTTTGCGCCTCGGCACCTGGAGGAACAAGCAGATACCGTCCAGTGTTGTTGGACACTGGACGGATGGTCCTGTTAAATTGCTCGGAGTATGGTTTGGTCCAGACTCCCAGACGGAGAAGAATTGGAGCGAGGTAACGAGCAAGGTGGATGCCATAGTACGGAAGTGGTCCGGAAGGCATCTTTCCTTGAAAGGGAGGGCGGAGGTGGCACAGATGTTTATAGCCTCTGTCGTCACCTACCGCCTGACCGTCGTGCCTTGCCCCGATTCGTGGTTAAACAAGTTGGAACGACTTCTTTTCCGCTTTTTGTGGAAAGGAGGAAAGCCACTTGTGAGACGCTCCGTGTGTTGCCAGGAACCGCTAAAGGGTGGACTGGGGATGCCTTGGCTAATGATGCGCAAGCATGCGTTGAGGCTGAGACACCTCTGGTGTTACCTGGAGGATGATAAGGTGTGGAGTTCGCTGGCAGAGGAATTCTTCCCGCGACCGGCCTCTATGGAGGGATTTACACCCGGTCTCATTAAAGGACGTAAACTGACTTCATGGCAGAAGGAGTGCCGACAGGCACTCTGGCTGATCCACAAGATGGGTAAGGCCGGCAGCGGGAATACCACCTCGGTGTTCTATAAAGGGCTGGTAGGAGGAAAAAATGACGACGTCCTAGGAAGGGCTCTGGGGTTCGATGAGGATCAACTCTCCAACCTGTTTAAGAAGACTTTCAGGCCGGGGTATTTGGATAATTACCAAAAATCCCTGACCTGGCAGTGCTATAGGAATGCATTACCTGTTCGCGAGAAGTTATCCAGGCACGGAATGTCAGTGCCACCGACGTGTCCAAGATGTGGGTTGGACGATGATGAAACGTTCAACACGCTTTTGTACAATGTCGGGAGCTGTCAGGCTTGATAAGTTACGTGGAACACGTGTTGTCGCATCTGGGACGAGTACAGCTGTCGGCTGGATCTATGATTAAGATGATACCGCCAACTGGACTCTCAAAGGAAGGTAAGGCTTGTTTTTACTGTACGGTGGCAGTATTGAAAGAGTGTGTATGGAGAACTAGAGTGGAAGGTCTAGTGAAAGGGTCCTTTATCTCTGGCCCCGGTTTGTTAAAATACTTCGGATATCATCTGAAGAGCAAGATGGGGTTGGAGAAGAGGAGCCTGCCACAGAAAGAGTATATGGAACGTTGGAAGGATGTGATGAGAAAGGTGGGTGAGAGTAGCCCAGCTTAATCATCGAGGAAAGGAAAAATCAGCTGCTGGGATTTATAGGCTGCCGGGTTCAAAATTGAAACTGGTACCTCCCATTACCTTTCACTGTACATAACTGTTTAAAATAAAGAATTAATAATAAAAAAACAGAAATGAAAAAGAAACATACGCACTAAAAGTTCTCGTGATAAAGGCAAAAGTAAGCCAAGGTTTCGTTTCAAGGCAAAGTAAGCCAAGTTTTCGTTCAAGTGACATAAAATTTTAATTTTGTAATTTTTAAATTTCATTCGAACTCGCATAGCATTTTTGTAACTGTTTTGTCCTGTAATGTATCCATTCTATGTTAGATCTATTGATCATAATAAAGAAAATTTCATCGCTACCTGGTGGTTCCGCCCGTTGACGAGGGACAACATCCCGAAACTAGTTCGAGCGTATCACTCAGGCTTGCGAGGAAGGGATGGCCTCCCTTTGCAAATACTCCAAAGACACAGATATTGTGTTTAGAGCCAGCTAGAGACGAAGATCTCTTGGGGCTATAAAGCTACAGTAACAACCCCCTCCCCAATGTGGTTAGCCATGATAAGATGGCTTCTATACTTTACATTACAGTATATAGTTCTTTCTTTATTTTAAAGACTTTGTAAGGTTGGAAAATTCTTGTTGTTCTCAAGTGATTGAGTTAATACTTTTCTCCTAAAAATGATTATCAATTTGAATTGCTAACCAGTAAATAATTTGCCAATTATATAATCTAGATTGCTACATTAACAGCAGAACACGGGAATAACTTGTAAAAGGATTGAACAGAACCATAACATTTTCTTCCTTTGGTTTTTTATTTTTTTATTTATTTACTCTTTTACTCTTTTACTTGTTTCAGTCATTTGACTGCGGCCATGCTGGAGCACCGCCTTTAGTCGAGCAAATCGACCCCGGGACTTATTCTTTGTAAGCCCAGTACTTGTTCTTTCGGTCTCTTTTGCCGAACCAGTAAGTGACGGGGACGTAAACACACCAGCATCGGTTGTCAAGCAATGCTAGAGGGACAAACACAGACACACAAACATATACACACACATACATACCATATATATATATATATATATATATATATATATACATATATACGACAGGCTTCTTTCAGTTTCCGTCTACCAAATCCATTCACAAGGCATTGGTCGGCCCAAGGCTATAGCAGAGGACACTTGCCCAAGATGCCACGCAGTGGGACTGAACCCGGAACCATGTGGTTGGTAGGCAAGCTACTTACCACACAGCCACTCCTATTTTTGTAAAATTCCTTTTTTGATTTGCTTCAAACTAGTAGAAGCAAATTTCTTCATTTTCCTCTTGCCATTTCTTTTATGTCTAATTTTGCAAATATATTTTTATGCTGTTAAAATAAATGTGTTTATAATTGTTTGCCCTTTCTACCGTCAAACCACAAAAACTGGAAATTATCCCTTTAACATCTAAATCATCCATATCCAACCAAAATATTCTACCAGTTTTATGTTTGAATTGGACAGATTTGGCCTGTTGCGTCTACCCTACAATGTCATTCTACAAAATAAACAATCACATCATTGAATTCTCAGAGCCACAAGATAATGTACAATTAATTCAAACCAATGTGAATAAATAAGCATTGCATTTGACAGAGTAATCTGAATGCTAAAGACTTAACTCTTTCAATACTAACCCGGCTGAAACCAGCTCTGATTCTGTAAAACAAATGTCTTGTTTTTCATAAGTTTTGAATTAAAATCTTCCATCAAACCTTAGTCACAATTTATGTTCCTAACACTAGCTTTATGATAACTAAGTTATTTTACTAAATTCTTTGTTATATTTAAAGTAATTGAAAGGAACACAGAGCATCTCAAAGTTCCATGTAGTGGGACGGAACCTGGAATAATATTGTTGAGAACAGTTATTTTGACTAGCAGGACTTGTGAATATTTCATGGAATTAATGGTAAATCTATTGGATTATTTCTGAAAACTTCTGAAAGTCAAAGTCAACCTCTGGGTTCAAATTCTGCTGAGGTCGACTTTACCTTTCATCCTTTCGGGGTCGATAAATTAAGTACCAGTTACGCACTGGGGTCGATGTAATCAACTTAATCCATTTGTCTGTCCTTGTTTGTCCCCTCTGTGTTTAGCCCCTTGTGGGTAGTAAAGAAATATATTTCTGAAAACTTTATCCAAAAACCTGAAAGTGGAGCCTGTGTTGTGTCTGTATGGAAAGATAGTCACTCACATGCTACTCATCTATATATATAAAAGTGAGGTTGGGTGGTGTGTGTCTCCTACGATTTAGATTCCTAACTACTACCACATTTTGCGGTGCAGTTTAACCAAAACCGGGTATCTTATAGTTGTGATTCATATCGAGCCCTTCTGGGTATTAGCGCGCGTCTACGATGAGTCTACGATTTAAAAAAAAAATTTACCATCATTTTTTTCCCATTTTTAATGCATTTTTGGCATATATAAGGGAAGTAACTCTCTAAAAATGTATTATTAAATCTCAGAACGTAAAAAGCTACAGTAACACCCCCCTTTGTGGTTAGCCATGTTGAGATGTCTATTATACTTTACATCTCTAAAAATGCTTATGTAGTTATTTCCCTTACAAACCCAAGCAACGCCGGGCGATACTGCTAGTTAAAAAATGAAAGGAATTAGAATATAATGATTACTTAATGCACTTTATATACTTTATGCACAGTTTTATAGACTTGATACACAGCACTCATAAAATAAATATTCACTCTTATTTTTCTATTTTTTTCCCTGAACAAAAAAAATATTTCATACATATGATACAACCTTTAGTTAAATTACATATATCTGCCACGTAAATAGTGCGTAACTGGTACTTAATTTATCGACCCCGAAAGGATGAAAGGTAAAGTCGACCTTGGCGGAATTTGAACCCAGAGGTCGACTTTGCCTTTCAGAAGTTTTCAGAAATAATCCAATAGATTTACCATTAATTCCATGAAATATTCACAGCTCCTGCTAGTCAAAATAACTGTTCTCAACAATATAAAAAACTTAGTTCAATTAAAACAAAATACGCTTTTCACCATCCAATCACCACCTCTACCACTACCACCATCACCATCATCTCTCTCTTTCTCTCCTTCTTCTCTCTCTCCCTTCTTTATCACTCTCCCTCTCACCTCTCTCTCTCTCTCTGCTTTTCTTTAACATCACCCATCATCATCATCATTATCATTGTTTAACGTCCGCTTTCCATGCTGGCATGGGTTGGATGGTTTGACTGAGAACTGGTAAGCGAGGGGCCTGCATGAGGCTCCAATCTGATTTGGCAAGGTTCTACAGCTGGATGCCCTTTCTAACGCCAGCCACTCTGAGAGTGTAGTGGGTGCTTTTCACGTGCCAATGGCTTGAATGGTACTTTTTTATGTGCCACTGGCATGGGTGCCAGTCAGGCAGCACTGGCATCAACCACACTCGAATGGTACTTTCTACTTACCACCAGCACGGGTGCCAGTCAGATGGCATTGGCATCAGCCATGACTACAATTTCACTTGGTTCAACAGGGCTTCACAAGCATGGCATATCGCTCGACAATTGAAGGGTTCTTTTAAATGGGCCAGTTATGAAATATTGGCGTCAGCCAATCTCACTTGGCTTGCGAAGTTTTCTCAGGCACAGCATGTCTCCAAAGGTCTTGGTCACTTGTCATTGCTTCTGTTTGAAGGTTATGCTTCACCACCTCATCCCATGTTTTCTTGGGTCTACCTCTTCTATCTCACTCTTCACCTTATCCTCTTTTTTCTCTCTCCTTTTTCTTTTTCCTTTTTCCTTTTTCTTTCTTCTTTTTCTTTTTCCTTTTTCTTTCTTCTTTTTCTTTTTCCTTTTTCTTTCTCCTCTCTTTCCCTTCATCTAATCATCTGAAAGCGTTACAATTACATTTCCTCTACCTCACATCATGGACGCTTGTATTTACCTCTTTTCTCCCCCCCCACTCTTTTTCTCCCTCCTTCTTTTTCTCTCTCCTTCTTTTTCTCCCTCTTTCTTTCTAATCACATGAAAGTGTTACCGCTGGGGCTAAGTAACACAATGACAAACAGAATTATTATAAGATAAATTTTAAGATGGAGAGCTAAAGAATCATTATCCGGAAATATTTCTCTCTCTATTTCTAAACATGGTTTTCCATATATTGACACAACCTCTGGGCCATTCTTGCATACTGTACATGACAGTAAAATGCTCAAATTATGAAATATCTAACATTTACAAGAATTATATTGATTCATTTTTCACAATAAAATTTAACAACACAGGCAAGTATTAAAACAAAAAAATTTTAAAAAGGAATGCATGTTGAATTTTTTTTATATGGATTCAAAAAGTGTGACGTACGTGTCATTGCATGAAATATATTTTTTTCACCTGAAAATATCAACTGCTAATTCCTTTGAATTTCTCCAGAGCAGCATAAAAAGCCTCATGGTATTAATTTACATTGACCTTGAAATTTCAAAAAAATGCTAATGAATTTGCAAGACAACAATATCTGTGGTGATGACTCACATTTACATAGTTTGAGATGCATAACAAAAGAATGTTATGGTGGGGAGATTTGTTTTGGTTTCATCTGGGAATATTGTTATTGTTTAGAGTTCAGTCAGGCATGCAAATAAAAGATGTATCAAATTCGGATTACCATATAACTGACAAAAAAATTCATGTTAAAAACAATGCTATTTAGAGGTGATAATTATCATCATCATCATCATCATCATCGTTTAGCGTCCGCTTTCCATGCTGGCATGGGTTGGACGGTGCAACTGGGGTCTGGGAAGCCAGAAGGCTGCACCAGGCCCAGTCTGATCTGGCAATGTTTCTACGGCTGGATGCCCTTCCTAATGCCAACCACTCCATGAGTGTAGTGGGTGCTTTTTACGTGCCACCAGCACAGGTGCCAGACGAGGCTGGCAAACGGCCACAATCGGATGGTGCAATTTACGTGCCACCGGCACGGAGGCCAGGCGAGGCTGGCAACGGCCGTCCAAATACACAGAAACATGTAAAACCAAACTTAAAAATATAAGACAAGGAGACAACAAGGAACTTAGATAGAAATAATTAAAGAGGTTTGTAATCAGAATTGTCCCAGTATTGACACCTGGTCAAATATGATTCATTTCAAAATATTTTTACAGGTATATAGTGATTTTTGTGGGTATCCTGAAAATTTTTGAAAATCTGCTTTGGTTTGAAAACAGTGTCTGTTAAAAAATAAACCATTTTGACATATATAGGCGCAGGAGTGGCCGTGTGGTAAGTAGCTTGCTAACCAACCTCATGGTTCCGGGTTCAGTCCCACTGCGTGGCATCTTGGGCAAGTGTCTTCTGCTATAGCCTCGGGCCGACCAATGCCTTGTGAGTGGATTTGGTAGACGGAAACTGAAAGAAGCCTGTCGTATATATGTATATATATATATGTGTGTGTGTGTATATGTGTGTGTGTCTGTGTTTGTCCCCCTAGCATTGCTTGACAATCGATGCTGGTGTGTTTACGTCCCCCGTCACTAAGCGGTTCAGCAAAAGAGACCGATAGAATAAGTACTGGGCTTCCAAAGAATAAGTCCCGGGGTCGATTTGCTCGACTAAAGGTGGTGCTCCAGTATGGCCGCAGTCAAATGACTGGAACAAGTAAAAGAGTAAAAGAGAGTAATATTTATGGGTGAATAGAGATTTTTCTGAGGATTCTGAAAATTTTTAGAAAACTGTTGTGTTTTATTTAGCTTCATGAGAATGGCCATCTCACACTATTAGCTTCATTTATGTTTTTTCTAAAAACCACCAGATAGTGAACACTTGAAATGGCTCTTGTGTTTTTTAAATTTTTCTTAAATTTTCCTTAATTGTTTTTTTAGGAGTCTGACTCATGCAAGCATGGCAAAAATTGGATGAGTTTCTGCATTTAAAATATATTGTTCAATATTTTTAATTATAGAGTGTTACAATTCATGTATTTGATGGGTTTTTTTTGTTAGATATTTTTATATAAAAAAAGACTTGTTATTTAAAATATTTGTATTTTTAACTCTGAAATTTTCATATTGATATCAAGTATGATAATTTTTATAATTTGCATATAGTGACATAAAAATACACACACACACATGCATATTAATTAACATAATTAATTAAAGAAAAGGTTGTAAATGATTCTGAGGTTTTGGCTTACTTGTCTTCAGACTGTACTTAACTGGTGTACTTTTTGGATCTGTATGGTCTTTGGTAAGTTGTTTTATGGGTTGGTTATGTAAATGATAATTAGGTGTGATACAGGTTGACCAAGGATGTAGTTGTGTAGAAAGTGGAGGTAGCGGAGGACAGGAGCAAAGTGTGTCTAAGGCATGGGTTGATAGAAAGTTACGGTGAGGAGATTTGTTTTGGTTTGATGTAGGAATTTTGTAATTGTTTAGGGTTCAGTCAGGCATGGAAATAAAGGGTAATCAGATGTGTTAAATTCAGATTATGACATTTTCTTTTAGAAAGTTGTTGGTTTGTGGTGCTGCATACACACACACACACACACACACACACACACATACATACACACACACACACACACATAAACACACACACATATATATATAATGACAGAGATGGAGGATATGAAAACCTCTGTTGATCACTACAATCGTTTCAACCCATCTAGCACCAATCCTTCATGGATAGGATACTATACAGTTGACTTGGGTGTATCCCTTGGTGTAGGTGTGTCTCCTCAGGTGATTTCAAGAGGTATCTCATTAAAATAAATTCTGTTTCACACAACTTATTTCTGCATGTTTTCTTCTTGGCCTTTGTTTATAGAAATGGCAAATTATGACCTACATCTTCGTTCTTATGGAAGATTCACAACAGAGATGAGATACAAAAAGAAACAAATATACAATATATGCATATATACACATATACACATACAAATGTGTGTATATATAAATACATCACTTTATATGCATATATGCATCGGACAATATGAGTGGATGTGAAAATGGGTGAGCTTATATGTATATGCATGCATATGAGCAGCTGTGTATAAATATACATCCATGTGGGTATATTTTTATCAGTACATGTGAGTATACTTACAAACATGTAAGTCATTTGCTTATTATAAAATATAATAAAATAAATTATCTTTGCATGTCCTTAAGTTGCAAAACAATTGTTGTGATACAAGTATATCCAATGGTTAAATAAACTTTATCATACTATTTCTCTCATCATTTGTAACTTTATATATATACTAGCAGTATCGCCCGGCGTTGCTCGGGTTTGTAAGGGAAATAACTATATAACCATTTTTAGAGAGTTACTTCCCTTATAGATGCCAATTCGGGCTTTCTTAGCCATTTCTGTTTTGGTGTCTTCAAGCCATGAAGTCGTTGTTCTAAAAGAACGCTGGTCTCCTTGACAACGCTTTACGACGTTGATTTTCTTACACTCCCTTGCCCACAGCTTCACGAGGGAAGGAAGAAGGGGGAGAAGCAAACAGGTGCAGATGTGAGCGTGGACGCCAACTCCGCCGCCATCGAAACACGAAAAATTATGCATTAAAATGGAATAAAAAATTATGTTAAATTATTTTTTAAATCGTAGACTCATCGTAGACGCGCGCTAATAGCCAGACGAGCTCGATATGAATCACGACTATAAGATACCCGAATTTGGTTAAACTGCACTGCAAAATGTGGGAGTAGTTAGGAATCTAAATCGAAGGGGACAGACACTCACACAACTACAGTTTTATATATATAGATAAATTAGAAATAAAACCACTATAATGCAACTCATTGATAGACATAAACCAATACATAAATAAGAAATAATATATATATATATATATTATATATATATATAATATATATAATAAATGCACCCTTTTAAAGCCTAGCCAGGCTCATGGGCCCGGTTTCTATAGCGTATGTGTTCTCCAGCTGGACGGGACACCAGCCCATCGCAGCGTTACTAATTTTTGCCAGCTGAGTGGACTGGAGCAACGTGAAATGAAGTGTTTTGCTCAAGAACACAACGCATCGCCCGGTCCAGGAATCGAAACCACAATCTTACGATCATGGTGCTGGCACCCTAACCACTAAGCCACGCGCCTCCACTCACACACACACATATATATAAAATTCTTTTTGAGAACATTAGGTCATGAAGCAGATAATCTATAAGTAATACCATGTAAACATAGTGCAGCCTTTAACTTTTTCTATCTAATATTTACATGCAATTATCCATAGCTTATCTGCTTCAAAATCCAACATTCCAAAAAGGAGTTATTTCATGTTCTCTTGAAGTTTACAAATTCTTATGGCAACAACTATATATATATATATATATATATATATATACAAACATTCATACATACAGTTACAAAACAATCTCAGATACACAAAACACATATATTTACATTTATAAAGAAAGATTTCTTCACTTCTAATTCTATATGATATACATAAACTAATTCCTACATTTTACATTTCTAAATTTCTAAACATTCAAATGAATGTCAATACAGATTTGTTATCAACTTGGATGTTGCTAGTTAGCTGTGGAATGAATGATAGCTGAAAATTATGATTATAATTAATTTAATTTATCCAAGAAATCTTATTCATCCAAGAAATCTTACGCTTTCAAGATGTTTTCATTCTACCTTTCTTCCAATTTTCTTTCCCTTTGACACTTTGCATGAAATATCTTTTAAGCTAACTTTGCTCACGATTTAATATAAATGATTTTTCAGGAAAATATAATCAATATGCTGTTTTGAAATCAACAAAGGAAAACATTTAAGAAAAAATAAATACATATATATATAATAAAAAAAAAACAAATAAAGAAATGAAAACATTTGAATGTAAAGAAATAGAAAATGTGAAATGATGGTCAAATTGACAGATCGGTTTTATTATCTTTACTGGTGTTTATGTAATAATTTTCCAAAGAAAACACGAACAAAGGATAACTATAAAATTGACTTTCAGGAATATGTTTTTATTTTATCTTATTTCCTTCCATTTCATGGAATGAATCACTTTTCTCCTAGCAACGCAACAATTGGTGTTTTATTCTTCATGTTAGCTATTTTACAGATGTGGAAACAAAATCTTAATATCCTTAGCTTCAATGTAAATTTTCAAACATACAACAGTCATGAAAAAAAAATCCAAAAAAAAAAAAATCAATGACACCAAAACATTTGTATCTGAAAAAAAAACAAAATAGTCCAAGATCTGTGTGTATGTAAAAATGAATCTACTTGAGAGGAAACATAAAGCTTCCTAACAATGTCCCATTCAATGAATGTAACTGTGACAGATATGTGTTTGAGGACAGTGTTAGATTGATAATAATAAGTTTGAAAAAACTATTTAGAATTATTCATTGATGTTTTTATAACATCAAAGACAATAGCAAAGGGGAAACTATTGTACTAAGATGAAGCTGTTTTGAAAGATCTATAATACAACAAGATCTATAGTACATGTATCACAAGCTAGATTAGATAGCTATCAACTATACCTACAGATCTCACTGTTTCTGTCTCTGTCTGTCTCTCTCATTGTCATTGCCTATCTTTCTGTAGGAAAAATATATATTATCTTCAATTATGCACTGCACATTAATAGTTTGTATTAGTGATAGCACATATGGTAATGATGAAATGTTTGGGCTTAAAGTTGTACAGAATTTGTAAAGATGAATTTTTTTTTTCCTGGCAAAAATTTTTATAAAATATTATTTTATAAATTCAAAATGAAAAATGTACCCATCTGCTTACAGTGTGATTCAGTCATTCTTATATATTAAAAGAAAGATGTCATAATATGATACTAAACCACATTAGTTATGCTACCGGAAGTAAAGCAAAATTCTGATTGGCCGGTTCATACTACCAAGTGTAGAAGCACAACTAGTAGAATGTGATGCACTAGAATTTAATAATACTATCACAATACCATAACAGTTAGTTCTTTGAAGAAAACAATTATACTTTTTTTTAGATATTATATTGAACTCGTTCTTTTACACCGCTATGAGATAAAATGATATTTAAAGGTTCTTTAGTACACATCATCAATGCCTTCCTCTGCAGAACCTTTAAAGATATCGGTCAATAAATCATTGCGTACTAAGTTAATGCTTCTTAAGTTCTGTGTGACTGACATTAAAGGAATGAATTATAATTATGAGTTCTTTTATTGGGGAGTGAATTGGTTGAGTCCACTACTGTATGTTGTTGGTACATATTTTATTGCCTTTGAAAGTCACAGGTGATTCCCAGAAGGATGGAAAAGTAAGGGATGTCGCTAAATAGTACAAAGGCTCTCAGCCATTTCAGGCAACATGCCAAATTATGACAAAGTGCTTATTATTATTATTATTATTATTATTATCATTATTATTATTATTATTATTATTATTATTATTATTATTATTATTAT
>NC_043014.1:39960725-40035725 GCF_006345805.1 Octopus sinensis
CATGCTGGAGCACCACCTTTAAAGTTTATTTAAGGAGGATGAACAAGACACCCATGTTTTCACAGAGGGGAATTATTCAAACCCCAAAGAATTCCTCTCAACACATGGCTATGTTGCTCCTCCACTACTGCTCATGAAGTGTGTCCAACTACTTAACACAGATGGGCATAAAAAATTGTCTCTCACTCTCCCTATAGTTCAGACCTTGTTCCCTGTCCTTATTCCATGAAAAATGGAATAAGGACATTTTATAGGCATTGTCTGTCCTGCACCAAGACAATGCAGCAGTTCTCAGTTCCATCTTTGTATCTAACTCCTTAACAAAGATGGGCATCAAAACTCCCTCACTCTCTCTATAGTTCAGACCTTGTTCCCTGTGAATTTTGGTTGCTCCACAAGCTGAAGGAGAACATGAAGGAAGCTGTGGCAAGGGTCCTGGACACCTTCACTTCCAAAAGCAGTCTGGAGTACTTCATAAGTTTCTGTTGCATTTTTGCCCAATTTAATACAAAGCTTTATTGCATAGCAAACTTCCAAATTATCTTCACATCCTGACTGTATTCATGACAAGCATGTGCTAAATAGTGCTCTCTCTCTGTCAATCTGAAATAAGAAGTGGCAGGTCAGCTTATTAGCTGTATAGTAATGATATCCTAAAATCACAATAATCTAGGACAGTTATTACTGCCTCTCCTAAAAAGTCTCAAAACTTCTGGAATGCGCATCATAGATAAGTTTCATTTAATGTGCAGAGCCTTTAGTTGCAATTATTTAGTATCAATCTCAGGGCACCTATCATTATCATCATCACCATCATCATCCTCATCAGCATCATCATTGTCATTGTCATCATCGTTGTCATCGTTGTTGCCGTCATCATCATCATCAGCATCAATATCGTCATTGTTATCATCATCATCATCATCACTGTTGTTGCCATCATCATCATTACCATCATCATCATCATAATCATCATCATTATCATCCCCATTGTCATTGTCATTGTCATCGTCGTTGTCATCATCATCAGCATCAACATCGCCATTGTCATCATCATCATCACTATTGTTGCCATCATCATCATCATCATCATCATCACCATTGTCATTGTCATCATCGTTGTCGTCGTCATCATCATCAAATCAACATATCATTGTCATCATCATCATCATCACCATTGTCTTTGTCACCATCGTTGTCGTCGTCATCATCATCAGCATCAACATATCATTGTCATCATCATCATCATTATCGCCGTTGTTGCCATCATCGTCTTCATCATCATTATCATCATCATCATCATCATCATCATCATCACTATTGTCATTGACATCATCATTGTCATCATTGCCATCATCATCATCATCAGCATCAACATCATCATTGTCGTCATCATTATCATTATCATCATCATTGTTGTTGTCATCATCATCATCACTATTGTCATTGACATCATCATTGTCATTGTCATTGTCATCATCATTGTTGTCGTCATCATCATCATCATCTTCATTTAACGTCTAATCCCTGCTTGGGCGGAGTCAGACAGGTTGACAAGATCCAAGGATCATACGAAGTTCCAGTGTCTGCTTTGGCATGGTTTCTATGACTGAATGCCCTCCTTGATGCAAACCATTTTCACAGTAAATAACTGGGTACTTTTTTTTTCTTTCTACTGGCACTAATGAAGTTGCCATGGAGCTTGCAAGAAAACAGAACTATGAAAGAAAGGAAGGAGGTGATGATAGGGCAAACAGATTCTTGTTGAGGAGCTACATGCTTCCTCACCTTTAAGAAAGAGCATTAGAATGATCAGTAGGAACTGCATTTATTGTATATCTGTTTTGTAGATGCTGTATGGTTGAATGGTTAAAAAAAAAAAGGCTCAATTTTCAAACCTGAGGTGCTGGGTTC
Organism: Octopus sinensis; assembly: GCF_006345805.1. Lineage (NCBI taxonomy): Eukaryota > Metazoa > Mollusca > Cephalopoda > Octopoda > Octopodidae > Octopus > Octopus sinensis. Next base: position 39,962,640 of record NC_043014.1, read on the forward strand.
AAATCTAAGGCAATAGTAAAAGATACTTGCTTTAGATTGATCAAAGCCTTGTGAGGGAAAATGGGTTGATGGAAATTGTGTGGAAGCAGTGGTGTAGTAGTTAGAGGTGTGTGCCACCTGGAGCAGTCATCAGTTTGTTTATGAACCCCACTACCTGGGAATGCAGCTTCTACAGAGTTATACAGCAAGCTCAAAAGTGTTGCTCTCATACAAGTGTCAGCTGAAGCTGGAATGGATCATCCACCTCACCTGCTCCCTAGCAGGTGTGAAAGGGAATAAAGATAGGATAAAGCAGTGCTTTTCAAACTTTTTGCTGGAGCGGAACTGCAAGGAAACATTCCACTGGCTCGAGGAACCCCTGTGCAATAATTTAATAGTCTTATGCACAAATATCTGCACAGGAGAATTAAAAATTACTGCAGATTTAAGCAGTTTTGTTACTTCTTGCGGAACCCCTGGACTGTACTGGCGGAACCCTGGTTGAAAACCACAGGGATAAAGGATAAAGATCCTTAACCTGAGTTATGTAGACTCATAGTGCCATTTCCCAGGTTTCTGTGGCACATATATTCCTCCCTGGATGGGACACCGGTCTGTCACAGAATTATTCAGTTTTGCCAGCTGAATAAACTAGACCAACACAGAATGCAGTGTTTTGCTCAAGAACACAACATGTTACCTGGTCCAGGAATCGAAACCACACTCTTATGATCACGAGTCCAACACCCTTACCACTAAACCACCTGCTTTAAATCTATCCAAGAGCATAAAGGCATTGGATAGATTTAAATGTAATTCAAAGGTACAGCTTTATCACATGCTATATCACATTGATTTTACCCAAGGATCATGTTAAAGTTACACACGCCTATAAAATGAATGCTCAGGTGCTTACATACTAATTCAATAAGCAATTAATCCAGGTGATTAAACAACAGAATCGTCTTGATCAAAACCAATAGAGACCTGTTCAACTATTACAACACCTGTTCTATTGTAATGTTAATTACACCTTCAGTTATCATTATCTGGTGAACTTCTCTTACACATCACCATTTCTTTTCTGCTTTTCCTGTTCTAGAAATTCATTTTATTACAACGTTTGTAACAATAAATATAAAAGGAGGAAATGGGATGTTGTGTCTTTCATGCCCTTTTTTTTTATTAATATGAAAGTATCAATTAGCATAAGTTAAATAAAATAGCTTCAGACAGTATTGGATTTGGCTAGGTGGATCCACTGTTACTCTCTCTCTCTCTCAGTCCCCCCTCTCTCTGACCCTCTCTCTCTCTCTCTGTCCCTCTCTCTCCATCCCACTCTCTCCGTCCCTCTCTCTCTCACCCACTCTCTCTCTCTGCATGCATTCATATACATCATCATCATCATCATCATTTAATTTAATGTTTGCTTTCCATGCCAACACATGTTGGGCAGTAATACATATATACGTCCGACTGTCCTTCAGGACACTAGCAACCCTAGGGCCGACGCTGCCCATCATATGTGTGTGTGTGTTTGTTTATATTTATAAATGAAGTGACTGAGACCTTTGCTAATTTGCTATGCTTGAGAAGAACACCCATCAAGCCAAATGAAATCATAGTCATGGCATATACTGGTGTCACACAAATGGCACCCATGCCAGTGGCATGTAAAAGCACCCATTACACTCTTGGAGTCGTTGGCATTAAGAAGAACAACCCTCCATAGAAGCCATGCCAAATCAGACAGGAGTCTGGTACGGCTTTCAGGTTACCAGCCCATATCAAATTGTCCAACCTATGCCAGCATGGACAAATGGACACTAAGTGATGATGATGTTGTGATATATGTATAATATATATATATATTTATTTTTAGATATAAATGATGTACTTAAATGGAGTTATGTTTTTAGCTTCTGCTTTTTCCATAGTCACATGTGAGTATCTTATTTATATTCCCTCGTAAGCTCTACTGACGAAGAATGTATCCTTTATAGGATTAATTCCGAAATTGATTCAATATAGTGATAACGAAATTAAAATTTTCTAAAGGTTAGTTGCCCGCTTTCAGTTCAATTTTCCTGTAACAAGTGGATTATAAGTGGATAAATCAGTGTATTGGCTTTAGAATAACCCTCTTTAGCCCTTAATTATAAGATGTTTATACTTCAACCGTAAAGGTTTTTTTAATATACTGCCACGCTTTTTGATGGAATCCTTTTCTGTAGAGAAAGGGACTTCATCCTATATTGTTATATATATATATATATGGCCGTTGCCAGCCCCGCCTGGCACCTGTGCAGGTGGCACGTAAAAAGCACCCACTACACTCACGGAGTGGTTGGCGTTAGGAAGGGCATCCAGCTGTAGAAACATTGCCAAATTAGACTGGAGCCTGGTGCAGCCTTCTGGCTTCCCAGAACCCCGGTCGAACCGTCCAACCCATGCTAGCATGGAGAACGGACGTTAAACGACGATGATGATGAGTTAATCCAAACATGAACAAAGAGAAAACACAACAATGTGAGGACATGGAACAAGTATAGTGTTATTGGATGCTCAGGAAAGGAAAGAAAGAAGGAGGATTTAACGTGTCGAGCTCCACTCAAAACATTAAATATATATATATATATATGAGTCCTCAGTCAAATCGTCCAACCCATGCTAGCATGGAAAGTGGACGTTAAATGATGATGGTGTACAGACTTTTGTTCCAGTCAAATGTGTGTGTGTGTGTGTGTATGTGTGTGTTTGTGTTTGTTCCTCTCCACTGCTTGATAACCAATGTTGGTTTGTTTACATCCCTGTAACTTACCAGTTTGGCAAATGAAACTGATAGAATAAGTACCAGACTTAAAAATAAGTGCTAGGATTGATTAGTTCAACTAAAGTCAGTCTAATGACTGAAACAAGTGAAAGACAGAAGATTCAGTGTCTATTCTGGCTTGATCTTATTCAGGGTGTATTTAATGGACAAATAAATTGTACAGAATTGCAATTCTTTCTACTGTAGGCACAAAGTGAGACCCCCTTCGGTTATGACTGACCGTGGGATTGCACCTAGAAAGTTACTCTCCCAGGCACAAGTCCAGGCAAGGTTATTTATGGAAGACCAGCAGTCACGAATGCATACCAGCCTTCCCTCTCCAATGCCACCAATGTTATCCAAGGGAAAGGCAAAGGCCGATACAGCTTGGCACCTGTGATGTCGCAACTCATTTCTAGAGCTGGGTGAACTGGAGCAACGGGAAAGAAAGTGTCTTGCTCAAGAACACAACACACAGCCCGGTCCAGGATTCGAACTCACAACCTCACGATCGTAAGCTCGATGCTCTAACCATGTGCCTTCACACTGAAGGCACAAGGTCTGAGATTTCAAGGATGGAATGGTCAGGCAATTACATTGACCCCAGTTGTTCAGCTAGTAATTATTTTATCCACCCCTACAAAAAAAAAAAAAAGTCTATCTTGGCAGAATTTGAATTCAGAATGTAATGAGTTGGAAGAAATACCGCAAAGTATTTTTTAACGGCACTCTAACAATTCAGCCAGCTTGCCGCCTTATTGTACAGAACTATGGTAAAATGGAAATAAGCAGAACAAAAATTTCAGCATACGAAAAATAAGAAAAATAAATAAATACATAAATAAATAAATACATAAAATCTGCTTCTGAGGAATGTTAAAAGAAAAGAAATAATGTTTTAACATGACTGATCAATACTGTGGCCTGCCAAAAAAGTATAACAACTTAATTACTTAGGTGTAAATCTATTGATAAAGTTAAGGAATTCTGAAAATCATAGATCTTTAGAGCACAACAACAATTGCCATTTCTGTGTTAATCATTAATAATTTATGGAATTTTTCTTTTTGCATCTGTCAGTCAAACGATTATTCTGATTATATTGATTTTCTTTTGGGTGACAGATTTGAATGAATCATCGCATGTGCCTCCTTCCCACTGCTGACGAAAAAGAGATCGGCATTTCTTTCACGTCTTATCAATTCCCCTCTTAATGTTGTCACTCTTGACATATTTCCAATAGAAGCCATTGCTAACAACGTCTGACATTGAAGAGAAAGATAGAGAGAGATGGATAGAGAGAGAGAGAGACAGGGGGGGGGGGAATACATAGTAGGAGCATAAGACAAAAAGAAAGAAAGAAAAAAGAAGGGGAGATAAAGAGAGGAAAAAAAGGAACAATAATAGATTGTTAAACAATGAGTATTATTATGAAAATAGCATAATCATAAACAAAAATCACTAAAATTGTTCCAAGAATTAATTTTATAATAAAGGGTTTGTTAAAAAAAAAAAAAAAAGCATAGACAATGTTGTTTTACAAATATTTTCATTGCAGTGTGTGTCATTTTGTTAGTAGCAAATGGCTTATCTGAGATTAGTTGCTACTTAGCAACTGGAATTCTTGCGCTGCCAAAGAGCACATAATTATTATGGATAAACAAAACAAGTTAAAAAAGAGATAAATACATAAAAATTAAAGAAAGAAAGCAAATTTTTTTTTTTTTTTTCTTTCAGAAATCAGGAATAAAAGTGTTTTGTTGACAGGAAATGGAGTTAATGATACATATGAAGATTGGAGGAAATTGTTTGAATTTAAACGATACTAATATTTTTTTTCTTTATTGACATCTGAAATTATATGTAGTTAAACTACAAATTGGAATACAAGTATGTCTCTTTCTTCTTTTTTTTTTCTTTCCTTCTCTTTCTAATTAAGGATCAGTGAATATTGATTTTTCTGAAAAGGATTAATTAAGATCTCAGTTCAGGAGTGAGGAAGGAATGGAAAAGTGTGAAGTTTGCATCTTTTTCCTAGGGTTTTTAACAGCATAAATTGCATGAAATAATTTCAGTAGGGAATTGAAACTGCATCTCAGATTTAATTATAATAGTCATCGTTGCTCTGCCAGTCAGGGAATATTGAAGAACTGAAAGACTAATAATAAAATAATTGTTATAATTTTACTCATGGTGTTTTAAGATATGTCTCAATCAAGTAATTAAAAAAAAAAGAAAATTCCATCATGGAATATATATGCATTGGGTGCAGGCATTGGAATGTGGTTAAGAAGTTCACTTTATAACCATGTGGCGTCAGGTTCAGTTGCACTGTGCATCACCCTCTTCTTGTCTTGAGACAGCATTCACCTGGGGTGGGTTGAGCTGGCTTCATTCATCCTCAATGCTGCATCTCTCACAAATGTCGACCAGACCTGGCGATTTGAGGCTAACGGCCGCGTGATCTCCAACTGGCAGAAACTTTAGCATGCCGGGCGCAATGCTTAGCGGTATTTCATCTGCCGTTATGCTCTGAGTTCAAATTCCGCCGAGGTCGACTTTGTTTTTCATCCTTCCGGGGTCGATAAATTAAGTATCAGTTACGCACTGGGGTCAATATAAGTGACTTAATCTCTTTGTCTGTCCTTGTTTGTCCCCTCTATGTTTAGCCCCTTGTGGGTAATAAAGAAATAAGAAACTGTGTGGAAGTTTGTCATGTGTGTGTGTGCACGTGCATTTGATGTGCTTGTGTGTGTGTAAGTGACGGCACATGACATAGTGGGTAGAGTATTCATTTCATGATCATGAGGTCATGTGTTCAATTCATGGCAGTGCCTTGTGTACTTGAGCAAGACACTTTATTTCACATTTCTCCAGTCCATTCCACTGGCAAAAATTAGTTGTACCTGTAATTTAAAAGGACCAGGCTTGTCACATTCCGTGTTATGCTAAATCTCCCAGAGAACTATGTTAAGAGTACATGTCTCTGTGGAGTGCTCAGCCACTTGCATGTTAATATCATGAGCAATATATACATGTGTGTGTGGATGTGTGTGTGTGTGTCTTGTATGTGAGCATGTGTGTATATGTGTGTGTGTGTGAGTGTGGGTGTATGTGTTGTGTGTCTGTGTGTACATGTGTGTGTATGTGTGAGCATGTGTGTGTATATGTGTGTGTATGTGTGTGTGTTGTGTGTGTGAGTGTCTGTGTCTACATGTGTGTGTAAGTGTGCGTGTATGTGTTGTGTGTCTGTGTGTACATGTGTTTGTTTGTGTGTGTGTGTAAGAGTCTATATATGTCCTCCCTCCACCATTTCATAACCAGAAACAGTGTTAGTTTGTTTATGTTCCCATAATTTAGTAATCAAGCAAAAGAGATCTATAGAATAAGTACCAGACTTAAAAAATAAGTACTAGATTTTGGTTAAAAATTTGCTTGGCTAAAAACCTTCAACGTGATGCCCCAGCATGGCCACAGTCCAAACAACTGAAATAAGTAAAAGATAAAAGATTTTACAATTCATTTTGATTTTCATCTGGTCATTTATTCAAACCAGTGGATGCTTATTTTTTATCATCATCATCATCATCATCATCATCGTTTAACGTCCGTTTTCCATGCTAGCATGGGTTGGACGGTTCAACTGGGGTCTGGGAAGCCAGAAGGCTGTGCCAGGCCCAGTCTGATCTGGCAGTGTTTCTACGGCTGGATGCTCTTCCTATCGCCAACCACTCCGTGAGTGTAGTGGGTGCTTTTTACGTGCCACCTGCACAGGTGCCAGACGAGGTTGGCAAAGGACCACGATCGGATGGTGCTTTTTACGTGCCACCTGCACAGGTGCCAGACAAGGCTGGCAACGGCCACAATCTGATGTGCATTTTACGTGTCACCTGCACAGGTGCTAGACGAGGCTGGCAAACGGCCACGGTCAGATGGTGCTTTTTACGTGCCACCTGCACAGGTGCCAGACGAGGTTGGCAAACGGCCACGGTCGGATGGTGCTTTTTACATGCCACCTGCACAGGTGCCAGATGAGGCTGGCAAACGTTCACGATCGGATGGTGCTTTTTACGTGCCACCGGCTCGGGGGCCAGACGAGGCTGGCAAACGGCCACGGTCGGATGGTGCTTTTTACGTGCCACCTGCACGGGGGCCAGATGAGGCTGGCAAACGGCCATGATCAGATGGTGCTTTTTACGTGCCACCGGCACGGAGGCCAGTCAGGGCGGCGCTGGCAACGGCCACGTTTGGATGGCTCTCTTACGTGCCATTGGCACTGGTATCACAGCTACAATTTCCATTGATGTTGATCGATTTATCATTACTATTATTTATTTAAAGCAGCGAGCTGATAAATTCATTAGCGCTCGGGACAAAATGCTGTTGTCATGTTGTCCATCTCCACGTTCTGAGTTCAAATTCTGCCATGGTCAACTTTGCTTTTCAGATATGCAAGTGGTAATCTAATCATAGAGTGCACTTAAAGGAAAAAATCAGTAGAACATCAATGTTTGCAATGCAATCTTATGCTTGTGGTAGATGTGAAGCTACCATGAGAAGTTATCAGATTTTATTAACCTTGGTACGGAGGGTATGAGGTTGTTTACATGTTGTTCTCCATCATGCTTATCAGGAAGTATCTATGTTGTAATTGGGTAATATTTGGTTATGGAAGATTAAGGTAGTTTGGCAGAATTCTGCTATAAACACCCCATATAATTTCTTGTAACTTTTTTATCTTTTGGAATTTTTAGAAAATTTTTGCGAATTTGAGTTCTACACACGAATTATATGACTACAAAGAAAAAAAAATTTTTAATTTTTCGAATCTAAAAATGAAGTTTTAAAAAAAATTTTAGAATTTTCTTTTAAAATCAGAATTTAAAGTACAGACAGTATGAATGTTTTGCTTAAATTCCAGTAAACCATTAAATCTCGATATGGGGAGAAAGATATTAAAAAACATCAATATATATCAGAGTGACAAAGAAATGAGGACGGTGTCAGATGGTCATAAGATGTGCTAAAAATAGTAGCTAAATAGCTCTTAAATCACACACAAAACTTCTTTTGTTTTGGTTTTGACTTTTGCATAATTATATGAATTCTAGTGTGTAGAACACAAATTCACAAAACTTTTCTGAGAATTTCAAAAACTAAAAACAGTTATGAGGGTTTATATGGGGGTGATTTATTCAGAATTCCACTGGTAGTTCAACTAGAAAAAAAGTCTTAATACAAATATAACAAGAAGCATGTTGTATAACAAGGTATATGACTTGATGCTGAAGGATAAATATAGGACGTAGAATGTGTTAATTATTTACATAATGTTTGTTCTTGTTAATTGTATAAATGAACCACAAAAGCCCAAGAGAAAACAAACAAAAATGTCCGGTACACTTGATTGCTAAACAAAGGTTATGATTACATAAGGATGTGTCATGAATGTGTATGTAGACTTATATTCATTTATGTATGTATATTAACTCAGAGAGAGAGAGAGAGAGAAAGAGAGAGAGAGAGAAAGAGAGAGAGAGAGAAAGAGAGAGAGAGAGAAAGAGAGAGAGAGAGAGAATAAGTCTTTTTTTACTCTTTACTCTTTTCCCTGTTTCAGTCATTTGACTGTGGCCATGCTGGAGCACCGCCTTTAGTCAAGCAAATCGACCCTAATTCTTTGGAAGCCTAGTACTTATTATATCGGTCTCCTTTGTCGAACCGCTAAGTTACGGGGTACGTAAACACACCAACATGAGTTGTCAAGCGATGTTGGGGTAACAAACACAGACACACAAACATATACACACACATATACATACATACACACATATATATATATATACGACGGGCTTTCAGTTTCCATCTACCAAGGCTCACAAGGCTCTGGTCGACCCAAGGCTATAGTAGAAGACACTTGCCCATGGTGCCATGCAGTGGGACTGAACCCAGAACCATGTGGTTGGTAAGCAATATTACTGCTGTTGTTTGTCAACAAGAACTTCCGGTGGTGTATATTTCGTTTGTCACTGTTATTTATGACAACCCTAACCCTAAAACCTTAAAGCTAAAACCAGTACAAATGCACGAACGCTGTCATAAATAACAGTGACAAATGAAAAATACACCATCGATAGTTGTTGTTGACAAACAACGGCAGTAATTTTATTCAGCTGAATGCACATCATTGATTGGTTGAAATTAGCAAAATACTACAACTTTAATGTGAAATAACTTTGTAAATATAAGCTTTTCTCAAAAATGCTAAGAGTAAAGATGTTTTATATGACACATTCTACCAGTGTCCGAAGTTTGACAGTGTTTAGTTGCAAAAAATTATTTTTAAAATCTGTCGGTAAAAGACCCTTTGCAGTTAAATGAAGGATATTTTCGTAGGTAATTGGGTGTGAAGTTCAATGAGATAAAAAAAAAAAAAGAATTAATCTGTAATGAAACCGTTTCTGGAGCGGTAAAAATTTATTTGTAAGCAATATATGATGAGAAAGTAAGTATGAATCAAATGTACATTGAAGTACATTGGAGAATGCCTATTGACAAAGGAAACTGTATTAGCAAATAAAAGATGTTTAACTCCTTAGCATTTAAACTGGCCATAGGCATAGGAGTGGCTGTGTGGTAAGTAGCTTGCTTACCAACCACATGGTTCCGGGTTCAGTCCCACTGCGTGGCACCTTGGGCAAGTGTCTTCTACTATAGCCTCGGGCTGACCAAAGCCTTGTGAGTGGATTTGGTAGAGGGAAACTGAAAGAAGCCCATCGTATATATGTATATACATATAAGTAATACTAAGCAATTACTTAAATTTTCCTCGAATGAGGCTTTTACATGCCGAAGACTACTTGGTGTAATTGATAATTTTTCCAAATTAATTAATTCACCCTTCATTATTACGGATTATGTATATACATATATGTATGTGTGTGTGTATATGTTTGTGTGTCTAATTGTCCCCCCAACATCGCTTGACAACCGATGCTGGTGTGTTTACGTCCCCGTAACTTAGTGGTTCAGCAAAAGAGACTGATAGAGTAAGTACTAGGCTTACAAAGAGTAAGTCCTGGGGTCAATTTGCTCAACTAAAGGTGGTGCTCCAGCATGGCCTCAGTCAAATGACTGAAACAAGTAAAAGAGTAAGAGTATATCTGGCCTAAATATTTTGCTTTAGCTCAAACCAGTCAGATATGGCCTCCCTTACCTACCCTACATTGTCATTCTTAAAATATACACACATACAATTGAAATCTCAAAGCTGCAAGATAATGCATGATTAATTCAAAACAATGGATAATTAAGCATTACATTTGACAGAGTAAACTGAATGCTAAAGGGTTAAAAATAAAAATCACTTAAGAATTGATCTTTTGATTTGTAAACAACTAATTAGTCTGCTTACTTTAATTTCCCATTTACAATGGAGATTATACCACTGACAGTCTTTTCTGAATAACTTGTTAGACATAAGCATATTCCCAAATTCCACATAACCTTGATAGCTCATGCTAGGTAATGTACTACTTCCATAAATAAAGAGCTTAAAAATATTCAATGAGGGACAGGATAATCTCAGCAGCAAGACACAATTACAACACATTTCAAAAGACACTTTACATATATCTATTTTTTCATTAATAATATCACATATTCATACCTTCCAAAGTTTATATAAATATCAAGTTTTACAGTCTCTGATGAGGACCACATATCTCTTATTATAAAAGGCAGATTTTATCTGCCTCCCTTTGGGAGTTATAGAAATCTACAATATAGGATTTCTTCAATTACAATTTACCTAGCATTTTTAAGAGTAGAATGCATCGGGTCATGCCAGGTCCAGTTTTTAAAATTTAAACTCCAATTAAGCAAAATTTACAGAAAACTCACATTCTGGTGTGTATGTCAAATGCTTTTCTTTGTCTGGTTTACAGCACATGCAAACGCACACACACAGTGTGCAACGAATAAAATGAAAGTAAATAGCGACAGAGTGATTTGAGGAAGACTAAACTGAAAGTATTTAAACCACTACTCAAAAAATAAAAAAACACAGCAAACAGAAACAAATAAATACATAACCATTTACTCCTCACACAATTTCTTCAATTAGAATTTACCTAAGATTTTTCAAAGTACTCCATTCGCTCATGCCATAATATATTTCTTTCAATTTCACCCCCAATTAAGACAAAATTCGAGAAAACTCAATATTTTAACATTTCACTCCGAAAGCATTGATGTACATGTGTGCGTGCGTGAGTGTGTGTGTGTATGTGTGTGTGTTTGATGGGTTGTGCGACACAGAAAGTGTGGTGTGTAAGTGAACTGCTTTTGTTAGTGTGTGTAAAGAGACAGACAGAGTGAAAGACAGAAATAACTGAAGTTTTCACTATGATATCATCACGTGCGAAAAAATTCGAAGGGTTTTGAACAATTGAGATACAGATGTCACGCCTGTATTGAAACCATTGCTAAGCTGCCGTAATTGCTTAATTAAGACTTTGTTTAAATTGAAAGGGGCAAGTATGTGACGAGGTTGAAAAAAAATACCCCAGAAAAAAAAATGTACTGCTGGTATTTATATAATTCACTACTATTTTGCTACAATGTCATGAAAAAGAAAAAATTTAGGTATATAAATTGAATTCGCCACCCCCTTTTCCCCGTTCACGTTTGTGTAAAAAAAATTATTATTTAAGTTTTAAAAATTATTTACTTTGTTCAAAAAATATTAATATTAATTAATTTTCAAGAATTATTTAATTTTATTCTGTAAAATAGTAATTAATTCATTTATCTGTAAATCCGCGAGGTTGTTACTCAGGCACCTACAATGGTAACCTTCAACTAACACTATCTCCTCCGAGACCCTGCGGCGCAAGTTGACCAAAATTGAGAGTATAGTAGAAGAAGGGTTGCTCTTCCTTCCGTAGAACATAAAATTCAAATCGGACCATGTTAACACCAAAAATTATTTACATCAAAAAGATGCTTTTTTCTATGAAAATCCCTATTTTTTACGATTTTTTCACTGCTGTGTCGCCACTTTTCGGTGTATTTCGACCAGAAAAATGTTCACAAAATTTTTACTTTTCAAAATTACAATTCCAGCGGGTCGAAACAAACCCGAGCAACGCCGGGCGATACTGCTAGTCTCTCTATATATAAACGGCAAAATGTCTGTGTGTGTGTGCGTGTCCTTAATACAAATCCACAATTTTTCAGTTGGAGGGCTCGCACTTTCTATGGTCATTCAAAACTGTCCAAGGGTGGTCATGCACATTTTTACATTTCCCCAGTCACCCCACAAAGCCATTAAAAAATCAATAGAAGTGACTTTTTTGTGAATTTTCTATCCAAAACCCAATCAAAATGCCTGAAACTTGATACGCCAATTAAATGCCAGCTAGCTCTATGAGATTGGTCAGAGATTTGGACAATACTCGCGTGTATGTGTGCATGCACGCAGCTGTATATGCATGCACAAGCACTATGACCCAGCGTTACTGGGTCATAGTGCTAGTATATATATAATATGTTATTGTAACTATATATATACTAGCAGTATCGCCCGGCGTTGCTCGGGTTTGTAAGGGAAATAACTATATAAGCATTTTTAGAGAGTTATAGCCCAAAAATAGCAAAAAATGCATTAAAAATTGAAAAAAAATTAAGGTAAATTTTTTTTTAAATCGTTGACACATCGTAGATATTTTTAGAGAGTTACTTCCCTTATATAAAAGCGAAAAAATGCATTAAAATGGAAAAATATGATGGTAAATTTTTTTAAAATCGTAGACTCATTGTAGACACACGCTAATACCCAGAAGGGCTCGATATGAATCACGACTATAAGATACCCGCTTTTGGTTAAACTGCACCGCAAAATGTGGGAGTAGTTAGGAATCTAAATCGTAGGAGACAGACACACAACTTCACTCTTATATAAAGATGCTTTTTTTTTTCAGTCATAGAGTTAGATTTATGAAGGTCTTCAGTAGAAAATCCTTCGAATTCTGACTCGCTGCTTGATATAATGAAATTCGTATCCATTTTTTGTCAGAATTACAAATTTTGAAAACACAATAGGAACAAATTTCGGAAAAAAATCTCCCATAATTCACGGAATTAAAATTACACTTCGATTTTTGTACAAAACTGTAGTTGAAGTGTTTACGAAGTACAAGACGTGTTTTCACGAATGTACTAAAGAGATTTGCTCTGATATTCTCATTTAAATATGAATAGGTAAATTCGGGCGGCTTGGTAACGAAAGGGTTAAACGGATGCATACATTTATTAATCTCTTATTATAATAACTATATATAAGTGTCGTCTGTTTATACATAAACACTGTTTCATACTGCAATTATATATACATATATCTATATATAATATTATATAATAAAATATATACAGAGTAAAATAAAAACCAATTTACCTTTTCTGTCCGTCCGTATGTCTTTGCAAATGTGTTGGAATGATAAGTGAGTTGTGTTTTGGCGCCTTTTTTACTAATAACAAACACACACGTGTTTGTATGTAGTTGTATGTGTATGTAGTTGTATGTAGTTGTATATGTATGTGTATGCGTGTGTGTGAGGAATGACACACACACACTCACGCACGCACACATGTACATCAATGCTTTCGGAGTGATATGTTAAAATATTGAGTTTTCTCGAATTTTGTCTTAATTGGTGGTAAAATTGAAAGAAATTTTTTATGGCATCACCCACTGAAGTACTCTGAAAAATCATGGGTACACTCTAATTGAAGAAATTGTGTGAGGAGTAAATCGTTATGTATTTATTTGTTTCTGTTTGCTGTGTTTCTTTATTTTTTGAGTAGTGGTTAAATACTTTCAGTTTAGTCTTCCTCAAATCACTCTGTCGCTATTTACTTTCATTTTATTCGTTGCACACTGTGTGTGTGCGTTTGCGTGTGCTGTAAACCAGACTAAGAAAAGCATTTGACATACACACCAGAATGTGAGTTTTCTGTAAATTTTGCTTAATTGGAGTTTAAATTTTAAAAACTGGACCTGGCATGACGCGATGCATTGTACTCTTAAAAATGCTAGGTAAATTGTAATTGAAGAAATCCTATATTGTAGATTTCTATAACTCCCAAAGGGAGGCAGATAAAATCTGCCTTTTATAATAAGAGATATATACTAGCATTATGACCTGGCAATGCCAGGTCATAGTACTAGTCTAAAAATACAGCCAAATGTGCAACCTAAGCACAATTGTAGGCTTATTGTGCATCCTAAGCACAATTGTAGAATATAAGTACATATGCATACACACATGTATATCAGGACTCATACACAGTCACTTTCCTGACTTTTGTACATAATTCTATGTACTGTATATGCACCTTTGATGAGATGCAGTGCACACAATAATTCCATTATTATCATTATTATTACTTAACCCACATTAGCTGGGAGTAATGCTGTTGCTAGATTCATACACAAATATTCAGTATCTTAGACGATATTAAAATACAAAACAAAACAAAACTTTTCATTTAGCAGAGAAACCTTCATTTAGCAATACACTGCAACAACTAATGCACTGTCTTCTCATTTGTTTCTTTTATTGTCATTATAAGACCATCAGCTTCATTGAACATTGCAGTTGAAGCCCATCTAATGAATCTCGTTCGTACTATCCTCCTCTATGGTTGCGAAACATGGCCTATAAGTGTAGTCAATCAGCGAAGGCTGGAGGTGTTTGACAATCACTGTCTCCGGTGCCAACACATTGATCGGGTTCCTACAGCCGGTCTTCAGCATTGCCTGAATCTCCAGCTCCTCCCTTCGGTGCTTCTACAATGGCGCTTAAGGTGGTTCGGTCATGCAGCCCAGCATCCAGAGGGTGAGCTAAAAACGCGATGTCCTCCTCCCACCTCCCCTTCCCAGCTGGCGCAAATGCACGGGCCGGCAGCTGAAGACCTGGGCAACGACAATAAAGGAGGACCTCTCCGAACTCTCAGGTCCACAGGTGGTCGGTCTGTGCAGATGGAACCGCAAATGGCTCGCTATCTCCAGTGACCTCGCACGGGACCGTTGAGCGTGGGCCGCCATGGTTCGTGATGCCGTCAGGACCAGAGAAGAAGCCAGCTCAACCTGACCAGGGTGAACGCCGTCATTAGTACAAGTAAGTATCTAATGAATCTGTGTTTCACTACCTCCACTGTCTCATCCCATAAATCTTGTAATAAAGCCTTCAACGAAAAATTATAATCAGTCACAGTTCCTTCTTGTCTATACTTTCTCTATATAGATATTGACCAACAAAATTTATGCTGAGCATCAACTGCATTCACCCAATCAGTTTGGAAAGAACTGCAAAGGCTATGGGTATTATCCCTCCTTTTATTATTTTTTCTTTATATTTATCATCATTTCCATGATTTAGCATGTTTTCCATGCTGGCATTGGTTTGACAATTTGACTGGAACTCGTAAACCAGAGATCTGTACCAACGCCTTACTTCCCTGGGCATGGATATATTGAAACTCCCACGACTGGCAGCTGACTTGGCAGACACCCATAAAATTATTAACCATCTTACAAACAATAACTCTGAGCACCTTTTCAAACTTCACCTGTCTAACACTCGTGGACATGTTTACAAAATCAGAAAACTGCACAGCTCCCATGACTTTCGGAAACATTTTTTCACGCTAAGAGTTGCTGTAGTATGGAACAAACTGCTGGCATCAGTTGTTAGTTGTCGGAGCACTGCATCCTTCAAAACTTCCATGCTTCCTGAGATTCGCCAACACTATACCTGATTTTCTCCCCTCCATACACATGCAAGCATGTATCTGACTCATACACTGTTCATTTTCCAGACATTTGTACATTACTGCATATGCTTTATACACACTTTTGACAAGTTGTGGTGCACCTGAGCACTGTATACAATAATTTCATTATTTATTTATTTATAAATTCCAGTCTGATTTGGCTTGGTTTCTATGGCTGGATACCTTTCCTAATGCCAACCACTCCAAGAGTGTAATAGGTTCCTTTTACATGTCACCAGCACAGGTGCCTTTTATGCATCGTTTTAAAAGTATTTTCCAGTATATGAAAGATTTATAACGATTACACAAAGATGAAACATAATTCTAATAAATATACAAAATTATTCAATATTTATTTTCATAGAAATATTTTTAGAACAGTATTTTACAGCAGGAATTTAATTTGTTTCATTGTTTGAATAATCTGAAATTCAGGCATTCAAACACCATATTATCATCACCATCATCATTTATATCATTAATATTAAAATTCATTCCATGAAGTAGAATTTTGTTGTATTTACAATGGTATCATCAAGAAATTTTATTTCATTAATAATATTAAGGAGTCTTTGTGCCTCTTCAGAATCGAGTCAATTTCAGAGGAAAATTTGCTGTGACCATATAGTCATCTTGGAATACGACAACTATATTGATTTCAAACTCTGCAAAAGAAAAGGAAGAAAAAAAAAAGTAACATTGTCAATTATATTTATAAGCAGGTTATATTTTATTTGTTTATATTTAGAAATTATCTCTCATCTTTATATATAAAAGTCAAGTTGTGTGTCTGTCTCCTACGATTTAGATTCCTAACTACTCCCACATTTTGCAGTGCAGTTTAACCAAAACCGGGTATCTTATAGTCATGATTTATATCGAGCCCTTCTGGGTATTAGCGCGCGTCTACGATGAGTCTACGATTTAAAAAAAAATTTACCATAATTTTTTTCCATTTTAATGCATTTTTCGCTATTAGATAAGGGAAGTAACTCTCTAAAAATGTCTACGACGAGTCAACAATTTAAAAAAAAATTTACCATAATTTTTTTTCCATTTTCAGTGCATTTTTTTGCTATTTTTTGGCTATAACTCTCTAAAAATGCTTATATAGTTATTTCCCTTACAAACCCGAGCAACGCCGGGCGATACTGCTAGTTTAAGATAAAACAATTATTTAAGTAGATATTGACACCATTAAAAAAACAAAACAAAAACACTGAATATCTATAGAAATCATTTCATTTTAACTTCATCAAAGCTGACCAAAATCATTACTTCAGTTGTTGAGTACAAATATATGTACACTTTATTTCTCTGGTAATTTTTAATTCTAATAGATTTTTTGCTTGGAGTATTAAAAAGTTAACTAGATATAATTATGGGATTAAAGATCAAGCAACATTAAGTCAAGGACTAATATATTTTAATTTTCTAGAAGCATGAAAGACAAATTAGATATTTCAGCCTTATCATAACCTCATTAGCAAAGCACTGTCTTCACTATACATGCTGATGTAGTACTGACTCAATCACTAAATAACTTTACAAGATTGGTTGACACCAAAAGGGAAATTGTTTTGAAAATAAGATGTCAGGGAAGCCATTTGCATTAAAAACAGGGTTGAGTTAAGAGTTAACATATTTATTGCAGGGAGAATTAAAAAGGTTACTAAAAATAATGGTAAAATCATTTTATAGTAAGATTAAATGTTTATGTGCATACCCTGTTTGCGAAGACCTGTCGAAGCATGTGAAATCGAAATCAAATTCGATGACTGGCATCCATGCTAGTGGAGCGCTAAGAGCACCATCCAAACGTGATCATTACCAGAGTGGCTAACCGACTTCCGTGCCAGTGGCACGTAAAAAGCACCATTTGAGCGCGATTGTTACCAGTGTTGCCTCACAGGTACTTGTGCCGGTGGCACGTAAAAAAAAACATTCGAGTGAGATCGTTGCCAATGCCGCTGGACTGGCTCCTATGCAGGTGGCACGTAAAAAACACCATTTGAGTGTGGCCATTGCCAGTACCACCTGACTGGCCCTCGTGCCGGTGGCATGTAAAAGCACCCACTACACTCTCGGAGTGGTTGGCGTTAGGAAGGGCATCCAGCTGTAGAAACTCTGCCAGATCAAGATTGGAGCCTGGTGCAGCCATCTGGTTCGCCAGCCCTCAATCAAAATCGTCCAACCCATGCTAGCATGGAAAGTGGACGTTAAACGATGACAATGATGATGATGATGTGCATGTGTGTGTGTATGAAATTTTAGCCATATAAGAAGCACTGGCACTGGTGCCAAGTAGAAAGCATTCAGTACACTCTGTAAAGTGGTTGGTGTTAGAAGAGTCATCCAGCCATAAAAACCATGCCAGAACAAGCAATGGAGCCTGATGCAGCTCCCAGGTCCTGTCAAACCGTCCAACCCATAACAACACGGAAAACGGATGTTAAATGATGATGCTGAAGCAGCGTATTTGTGTTCTAGATCTTTGACAAGATGGGCTTCATCTGCAGATTCATTGCGAATGGCATCAGATATATGAAGATGTGTTCAATTTTTTGCCACAAATTCCAACATATAAGAGACATGGTGTTATAAGTCAGTGCAATGGTTGTGATGTTTAAAGAACTGGACTAGACATCACATTGCTATGAACTTCAAGAGAATACCCTCCATCAGGCAATTGCCATATTCTGAACGCCTTACTTCCCTGGGCATGGATACATTGAAGCTCCGACATCTGGCAGCTGACTTGGCAGACACCCATAAAATTATTAACCATCTTACAAACAATAACTCTGAGCACCTTTTCAAACTCCACCCATCTAACACCCGTGGACATGTTTACAAAGTCAGAAAACAGCACAGCTCCCATGACTTTCGGAAACATTTTTTTCACGCTAAGAGTTGCTGAAGCATGGAACAAACTGCTGGCATCAGTTGTTAGTTGTTGGAGTACTGCATCCTTCAAAACTTCCATGCTTCCTGAGATTCACCAACACTACACCTCATTTTCTCCCCTCCATACACACGCAAGCATGTATCTGACTCATACAGTGTTCGCTTTCCAGACATTTGTACATTACTGCATATGCTTTATATGCACTTTTGACAAGTTGTGGTGCACCTGAACAATGAATACAATAATTTCATTATTATTATTTTTCAAACCATACTACAATAACCAATGCAATACGTCGCTAAGTAAGGTACATAACTCTTCCTGCTGATATTATATTTTCACTCTTTAGCATTCAAATAATTCTCTCAAATGTAATACTTGTTCATTCATATATTTTTGAATTGATCATGCATTATCACATAGCTTTGAGATTTCAGTGATATGATTGTGTGGTTTTAGAATGGTATTGTAGGATAAGTGTTATATGTCAGATCTAGCTAACTTGAACTTAAAACAAGTAAGTATAATATTTGGCCTAAATATAAGGTGGCGATCTGGCAGAAACGGCACACTGGGCGAAATGCTTAGCGGTATTTTGTCTGCCGTTACGTTCTGAGTTCAAATTCCGCCGAGGTCGACTTTGCCTTTCATCCTTTGAGGGTCGATAAATTAAGTACCAGTTACGCACTGGAGTCAATGTAATCGACTTAATTCGTTTGTCCCCTCTATGTTTAGCCCCTTGTGGGTAATAAAGAAACAAAAATATTTGGCCCAGATATCTTTACTCTTTTTACTCTTTTACTTGTTTCAGTCATTTGACTGTGGCCATGCTGGAGCACCACCTTTAGTCGAGCAAATCGACCCCAGAACATACGCTTTGTAAGTCTAGTACTTATTCTATTAGTCTTTTTGCTGAACTGCTAAGTTGCGGGGACGTAAACACACCAGCATTGGTTGTCAAGCGATGTTGGGGGGGGGGGGCAAACACAGACACATATATACGAAGGGCTTCTTTCAGTTTCCGTCAACTAAATCCACTCACAAGGCTTTGGTTGGCCCAAGGTTATAGGAGAAGACACTTGCCCAAGGTGTCACACATTGGGACTGAACCCGGAACCATGTTGTTGGTAAGCAAGTTACTTACCACACAGCCACTCCTACGCCTATTGTGGCCAATTTAAATGCTAAAGGGTTAAAGTGTTTATCACAGGTTTCTAATAAGACAAACTGTTTTTTTCTTTGGACTGGTTCATATGTCTGGATACCTGTACGGGGACTACTGCATTCATCATCATCATCATCCTCGTTTAGCGTCTGCTTTCCATGCTAGCAGGGGTTGGACGGTTCAACTGGGGTCTGGGAAGCCAGAAGGCTGCACCAGGCCCAGTCTGATCTGGCAATGTTTCTACGGCTGGATGCCCTTCCTAACGCCAACCACTCCATGAATGTAGTGGGTGCTTTTTACGTGCCACCAACACAGGTGCCAGACAAGGCTGGCAACGGCCACGATCGGATGGTGCTTTTTACGTGCCACCGGCACGGCGGCCAGGCGAGGCTGGCAATGGCCACAATCGGATGGTGATTTTTACGTGCCACTGGCACGGAGGCCAGTCGGGGCGAAGCTGGCAACGGCCATGTTCGGATGGTTCTCTTACGTGCCCCCGGCACTGGTATCACAACTACAATTTCCATTGATGTTGATCAATTTCGATTTTGATTCTAATTGTTTGTTTTTATTAAGTAATCATACTTTGATATTACATTTAACTCCAATTAATCATATCATTATTAATCTCATTGTAGTTCTTGATATAACAAAAGGAGAGAACAGCTCACCTATTTTGAAATTATTAGTTGCTAATGTGGGACAGGTAAAGAGTCGTGGGAAGACCATATAAATGGGGATTGACAGGTTCCGGCAAACATCACCTTCTGCCAGTTGGATGTTCTGTATTTCAGTTGCTGTTAGAAAAAGAGAAAAAAAGAAGAAAAAGAAAAAAAGGATAAGTTTGATGTACATCCCACAGAAAATTCTGTAATATAACCAAAAGAAATATTTGAAACAAAAGAACTGTACAAATTTAAAGGAATTTTTTTTTCTCTGTGTATAGTATCATATTTGATGACATAAAAGACGCACAGACATATTAAATGTACCCAATTTCAGGAGTGCATATTCAAGAAAAAACGTAAACAAAAGAAATATTTGAAATGAAAGAACTGAAAAAATTTAAAGGAATTTTTTCTCTCTGTGTATAGTATCATATTTGATGACATAAAAGACGCACAGACATATTAAATGTACCCAATTTCAGGAGTGCATATTCAAGAAAAAACGTAAACAAAAGAAATATTTGAAATGAAAGAACTGAAAAAATTTAAAGGAATTTTTTCTCTCTGTGTATAGTATCATATTTGATGACATAAAAGACGCACAGACATATTAAACGCACCCAATTTCAGGAGTGCATATTCAAGAAAAAAATTCTTTTGTGCATAAATGTATGTAATATAGATCCAACTTCACATGTAGGATGTGGGGTAATTTTTTTGAGATGCAGCACGAAGTTTTGTCAGTGAACAGGTCGCGGTCTCAAAGCGACGAAAATATTTTGACAAATTAAATTTAAATGTTGAAGTGAATCTAACAGTTTTGTGTGTTTCTTAAATGGCTTATAAACACCTTCCATGCTGCAATTGTTTTCATTCCAGCACACGTTCTCAGATCAAGTCACTTGCTATGCAAGTATATCTCCGTAATTTTTTGAGATGCTTTTTTGAAAAACAAAGCATGTCACATGTGCAATCAAATACAGTATTTGTATGTTTTCTGTGTCTCATTTTTATAACCTAAAAAAAAAAAAAAAAAATTACATTGCTATGTAACTATTATATGTACATGTATTTCTATGACATTTTGTCTTTTGGGTGCTTCATAGAACCCAGGATAAGTCTCAGGCAGGTTGGGATCAAAAAGATTAAAATCATTTTATGACTATAAAGAAAATTAAAAATAAACATTCATTGGGGTTGATTTGCTTGACTAAAGGCAGTGCTCCAGCATGGCCACAGTCAAATGACTGAAACAAGTAAAAGAGTAAAAGAGGGTAAATACATATGCTGCATCTGGGGTATGTGTGTGTATATATATATATATATATATATATATATGTAAAAAGCACCATCTGTACGTGGCCAATGCCAGCGCCACCTTGACTGGCTTCCGTGCTGGTGGCACGTAAAAAGCACCAACCTTTCGTGTCCGTAGACAGCCTCCCCTGGCACCTGTGCCGGTGGCACGTAAAAAACACCCACTACACTCACAGAGTGGTTGGTGTTAGAAAGGGCATCCAGCTGTAGAAACACTGCCAGATCAGACTGGAGCCTGGTGCAGCCTCCTGGCTTCCCAGATCCCGGTCGAACCGTCCAACCCATGCTAGCATGGAAAACGGACGTTAAACGATGATGATGATTATAAGCTAATAAACTTTTAAGTAGCAAGCACCTCTTCAAACTCTACTATAACTCTGAGCACCTCTTCAAACTCCACCCATCTAACACCCGTGGACATATTTACAAAGTAAGAAAACAGCACAGCTCCCATGACTTCAGGAAACATTTTTTCATGCTGAGAGTTGCTGAAGCGTGGAACAAACTGCCGACATCGGTTGTTAGTTGTCGGAGCACAGCTTCCTTCAAGACTTCCATGCTTCCTGAGATTCGCCAACACTACACTTGATTTTCTCCCCTCCATACACCCAGACATTTCTACACTACTGCATGTACTTTATATGCACTTTCTGACAAGTTGTGGTGCACCTGAGCACTGTATACAATAATTTCATTATTATTATTATTATTATTATTTAATGTTACAAAATATTACAAAAATCACAACCAACCTTCATTAGCATAACCTTCAGCACAGCCACATGTTTCAACACGGACAAGCTGGATTTCAATTGATTTGATAGCTGTTTCACAAAAGTCCACAACCAACTGAAAAGAGTTTAAAATTATAAGTCTGAATATATCCATTCATCTTGTACAACAGTTTGTCACATATAACATAGTTTTAACTACCTTTTTGTATACAACTGAGCAAGGACTCAGCTGGTCTTAAAGAAATATTTAGAGGACCTCAATTGTTAGTTGCTTACCTAAAAAAATCAGAAATATGAAAGGGACCTCTACTGAAACATTAAAAAAAATAATACGCAGGAGTGGCTGTGTGGTAGGTAGCCTGCTTACCAACCACACGGTTCCAGGTTCAGTCCCACTGCGTGGTACCTTGGGAAAGTGTCTTCTACTACAGCCTCGGGCCGACCAAAGCCTTGTGAGTGGATTTGGTAGACGGAAACTGAAAGAAGCCCGTCGTATATATATATGTATATATATGTATGTGTGTGTTTGTGTGTCTGTGTTTGTCCCTCCAACATCACTTGACAACCGATGCTGGTATGTTTACATCCCCGTTACTTAGCGGTTCGGCAAAAGAGACCGATAGAATAAGTACTAGGCTTACAAAGAATAAGACCTGGGGTCGATTTGCTCGACTAAAAGGCGTTGTTCCAGCATGGCCGCAGTCAAATGACTGAAACAAGTAAAAAGAAAAAGAATTATGATTGGGTAGTGAATTTCTTAACTAGAGAACCATGCCAAAGCCTATTATTTTGGTACTTGGGGAATGCAAAAGATTTGCTGACAAACACATTTAGATATGTTTTATTACATAAAAATTAGTCAATTCATGAATTCTCCCTTCTTTCTCAAAATGTTTCATGGATTTGATACTGCAAATGCTAAAATAGAACATCCACTCACCTCTCCTGTCAAAGGTTTGGTAATGCTTAAATTTAAGGAATCAATCATACCGGTCACTTTGAAATCAGGTATATTCTTATCCTGTACAGAAATAAAACGTTAAAGAATTAATACTGAAATATTAACAGAAACGAGCAAGGAGAAAAAAAAACAAAAACAAAACAAGAGATTTAGCAATTTACATACATTTCCTTTCATGTTAGTTAGAGTGTCTGGGCTAATTGTGACAGGTTGAGATTTTGGTACAGCACGTTCTTCATCATTCTGAAATAGATAAAAAGTTTGTGCATTACATACGTGTGAAGTAAACAACATCATCATCATCGTCGTTTAACGTCCGCTTTCCATGCTAGCATGGGTTGGACGGTTCAACTGGGGTCTGGGAAGCCAGAAGGCCGCACCAGGCCCAGTCAGATCTGGCAGTGTTTCTACAGCTAGATGCCCTTCCTAACACCAACCACTCCGTGAGTGTAGTGGGTGCTTTTTACGTGCCACCGGCACGGAGGCCAGGTGATGCGGTGCTGGCTACAGCCATGTTTGGATGGGTCTCCACTGGTATCACAACTACAAATTCCATTGATGTTGATTGATTTCGATTTTGATTTCAGAGAAACCATTTGCATTAAAAACAAGGTTAAGTTAAGAGTTAACATATTTATTGCAGGAAGAATTAAAAAGAATTAAATGAAACCTCTTTCATTTTTATTATTTGAATAACTACAACAGGCGTGGCTGTGTGGTTGCTTCCCAACAACATGATTCTGGGTTCAGTCCCACTGCATGGCACCTTGGGCAAGTATCTTCTTACTATAGCATTTGGCCAACCGAAGCTTTGTGAGTAGATTTAGTAGACAGAAACTGAAAGATGCCCATCCCATCAACATCATTGTCGTTTAACGGCCGCTTTCCATGCTGGCATGGGTTTGATTGAGGACTGGCAAGCTAGGAGGCTGCACCAGGCTCCAATCTGATTTGGCAAGGTTTCTACAGCTAGATGCCCTTCCTAATGCCAACCACTCCAAGAATGTAGTGGGTGCTTTTTATGTGCTACTGGCATGGGGGCCAGTCAAGCAGTACTGGCATCAACTACTCTTGAATGGTGCTTTTTACATGCCACTGGCACGGGAGCTAGTCATATTCACCAGATATTGCTCCTTTGGATTTCCACTTATTCAAGTCTCTGAATAAGTCTTAATGGTAAAAATTTCAATTCCTTGGATGACGTAAAAAGATACCTTGATGAATTCTTTGCCATGAAACCACCTCAATTCTGGGAAGAGGGTATTTTCAAGTTAAAGGAAAGATGGAGACGCATTGTACAACGAAATGGTTCATATTTAGTTGATTAAAAATGCAATGGCAAGTATTTATTGACCTTTTTCTTTCCTTTAAAAATCGGCACAAACTTTCCGGACAACCCAATACTATAAAATGTTGTGCTTTAGACATAAAAATTATAAGAGAATTAAAATTTCTCAACATTATAATGAAGTTGATGAAGTTAAAATGATTACAAGACAAATTAGGTTTGCAGTTGGTGAGAAAAATCACAGCAGGCCAAAATAGAAAGCAGTAACTCAAGATGCCATGCAGTGGGACCGAACCTAGAATGTAGTTGCATAATAGACTTATTTCTTAATCCCACAGCTAAGCCTGTGCCTGCGTATCGAAGGAAATTGAGATTTAGATAAGATCAAATCAATTTAGGTCAAGCAGATTTCATTATATATTGTTGAAAGTGGACTGTCCTTAGGACGTGTAATTAAATTCCCAAGACAATAAATTCAAAAATAAAAACCAAGGTCAATCCTTTCTATAACGAGTAATCGTTACATAATTACCAAATTAAACTGTTAGCTGTAAAATTAAGTTTGCTGATAAGGATACCATATTTTCTGGCATTCATGCCATATTTTCCAGACCAAAACTTACAGCCAAAAAAGTAAGTCGGTTTATACACCAAGACAACTTTGAAGGACCAAAAGTTCCAATTGAAGTGCATTTGGAAAGATAGGGATGATGTTTGAGTGTTTACATGGTACAATTATACTATTTACTATGCCGACTTGTATGCTGGAATATATGGTAATAATCGATTTGAATAATAGTTTTAAACTGTTTCCTGAAGGAAAATCCCATTTATAAGATACCAGTGCCGGGGGCACGTAAGAGAACCATACGAACGTGGCCATTGCCAGTGCCGCCCCGACTGGCCTCTGTGCTAGTGGCACGTAAAAAGCACCATCCGATCGTGGCCGTTGCCAGACTCGCCTGGCCTCCGTGCCGGTGGCACGTAAAAAGCACCATCTGATCGTGGCCGTTTGCCAGCCTCGCCTGGCCTCCATGCTGGTGGCACGTAAAAAGCGCCCACTACACTCACGGAGTGGTTGGCGTTAAGAAGGGCATCCAGCCGTAGAAACATTGCCAGATCAGACTGGGCCTGGTGCGGCCTTCTGGCTTCCAAGACCCCAGTTGAACCGTCCAACCCATGCTAGCATGGAAAGCAGACGCTAAACGATGATGATGATGAAGATATGATTATGAAAAAGATTTCAAAATTGTTCTTAACCTTTGCAAAAAATATGACTTACTTTATATTCAATAATAAATTCACAGATCTTCTGAATATCTTTATTCAATAATGACCGCTTCAGCTCTGCTTTGATAATATACTACAAATAAAATAATAATTAAAAACAATTATAATGAAGCAAAAGAACTCATTATTATTTACTGTTTTTTTATATATTATGATGCAAAAGAAATTAGTTCAATCAAATATCTTTTCCTTAGAGAAAGGCGCATGGCTCAGTGGTTAGAGCATCGAGCTTACGATCATGAGGTTGTGAGTTTGAATCCTGGACCAGGCTGCATGTTGTGTTCTTGTGCAAGACACTTTATTTCGTCACAGATGCCAAGCTGTATCGGCCTTTACCTTTCCCTTGGATAACACTGGTGACGTGGAGAGGGGAGGCCGGTATGCATGGGCGACTGCTGGTCTTCCATAAACAACCTTGCCTGGGCTTGTACCTCAGTGGGGAACTTTCTAGGTGCAATCCCATGGTCAGTCATGACCGAAGGGGTGTCTCTCAGTATAATTGCAATTATTTCTCACTTGGAAACTTGCATTCTATCACCAATACCTCATTCTCATCACCTGTTGGATGTTAGCAACAGATTCCTAGATGTTCCTGGCTGACAGTCATAAGTGCTAATATCACAACTCCTTCAGCTGTCTTAATTGCTGTCCTAACTTTTCCTATTATGAGTTACTCAACAACTTCCTGTCATAGACCAAAGACATTTTAAGTTATCAAGCTTGGTGACTTCAAAGTCATATCTCACCTTTACTTTCTTACTCCACCTATACAAATTTGACTGGTTTAACCCTTTAGCTGCGAAGCTAACTTTCATGGTTATTCAACTAACGATATTAAATATCTACCAAAAGCTAGAATTGGCATTTTCTGCAAGTCATGCCTCAATAAACTTGACATATCTCAACAAAATGTGATTTAACCCTTTAGCTTTTAAACCGGCCATATCCGGCCAAAAGTATTCTGCCTGTTTTATGGTCAAACTGGCCATATCTGGTCTCTCATGCTAACCCTACAATATCGTTTTAAAACTTAACAGCTGCCTTATCAAAATCTCATAGCTACAAGGTAATGCATGATTAATTCAAAACAATGTGGATGAAGAAGCATTAATTTTGGTAGAATAATGTGAACACTAAAGGGTTAAAGTCAAGTTGAGTAGTTATAAAAACCCTGGATTTTTGGAAAAACTTTAGTGTTTGTTGGATGTAACTGAACTCCACGACACTCACTCCTTTGAGACATTGATGATTTTCATGCCATGTCCAAAGAAAATCACAACACTATAATACCTTGTTATGTATGGTATTAGGGATACTTGTTATACAGGGTAGCATAATTATACATGAACTTTTACAGTGCATTTCAATACATGAACTTTTACAGTGCATTTCAATACATGAACTTTTACAGTGCATTTCAATACATGAACTTTTACAGTGCATTTCAATAGCGGTGTAACTTACCTGGATGCTCACGTATACACCATGGTAAGTTTCATATAATGTTCTATGCATTTTAGGCTTCAAAGGAACTTCAAACGGTAGCTTTGTTTTTCCTGGTGGAATCTTACCTGGTTTAGCTACATCTATCAAATATTGCAGAAGACATATCGGCTATAAAATATAGGAAAAAAGAAAGAGATAGATTAGAGATGTCAGGAAAATTAAACAACATTGTTTAAGATGAATTATAATACAGGTGCAAGTATGGCTGTGTGGTAAGAAGTTTGCTTCCCGATCATGTGGTTCTGGGTTCAGTCCCACTGCACAGCATCTTGGGTAAGTGTCTTCTACTATAGCCTCAGGGTGACCAAAGCCTTGTGAGTGGATTTGGTAGACAGAAAGAAAAAGAAGCCTGTCATATATATGACAACCGGGGTTGGTGTGTTTACATCCCCATAACTTAGCAGTTTGGCAAAATGGACCAGTAGAATAAATACCAGGCTTAATAAATAAACACTAGGACTGATTTGGCTAAAAGCTGAGGGTTGGTGCCCCAGCATGGCCAGTCTAATGACTGAAACAGATAAAAGACAAAAAAAGAATACATGTGATCTATAAATAATTATACACAACAGATTTAGCAGTAAAATAATTAATTCAGTTAAAAATATTTCATTATTTTAATGAATTTCAATAATTTCTGCTTTTAATAATATACCTTCTGAATTGTTAAAGAAATCTATTCTTTTATCTTTTACTTGTTTCAGTCATTGGACTGCAGTCATACTGAGGCACTGCCTTGAAAGGTTTACTTAAATCAACCCCCCGAACTTTTTTAAAGTATGGTACTCATTCGACCAATCTCTTATGCTAAGTTATGGGGATGCAAACATAACCAACATTGGTTGACAAGAAGCAAGGGGCATTAAAACAAACACACATACATCATCATTATCATCATCATCATTAAGGCAGCAAGTTGGCAGAATCGTTTGAACGCAGGGCAAAATGCTTAGCTGCATTTCGTCTGTCTTTATGTTCTGAGTTCAAATTCCACCTGAGGTCGATTTTTGCCTTTCATCCTTTCAGGGTCGATAAATTAAGTTCCAGTGAAATACTGGGATTGATGTAATTGAATAGTCCCCTTCCCCAAAATTTCAGATTGGTGAATGCAATTGTCTTCCCAAAAGCAACATATGGATGCGAAACCTGGACACTAAAGAAAGCTGACCAGAAGAGAATTAATGCATTCGAGCTTTGGTGTTGGAGAAGACTTTTACGGATTCCATGGACAGCGAGGCTCACCAATGGAGAAGTTCTTAAGCAGATCAGGCCGAAAATGTTGCTAGAAGCTAGGATCACCAAGCGTAGATTGGCATATTTCGGTCATATTATGCGGAGAAAATCCCTGGAGAAGGACATCATGCTCGGAATGGTCAGTGGCAAGAGAGGAAGAGGCTGACCAAGAACCCGCTGGCTTGACACCATCAAGAGTGATGCCAAAATGGACAATCTGAAAGAAGCGGCCCAGGATAGAACTGACTGGATGACACTGATCCAATGAGTAACCGAGAGTCGACTTCGACTGAGCGGATAGATAGATAGTGCCTTTAGTAGAAAGGATTATTTTCATCAACATTTAATGTCCATTTTCCATGCTGGGATGGGTTGGATGGCTTGACAGGAAGTGGCAAGGGTCAGGGGCCACACCAAGTTCCATAGTCTGTTCTGGCTTGACTTCAATGGCTGGATGCCCTTCCTAAAACCATCCACTTTACAGAGTGTGCTGGGTGCTTTTTACCTGGCACCAGCACCCACACCAATGCTTTTTATGTAGTACCTTAGTTTTAGGATCTCAATTCTGTTGTAGTGGACAGGTCTTCTCAAGTACAGCAATGTGCCTCATATCTCGATCCTCTATAAATCTCTTTCATAAGGTTCAGCATTTGAAATCAGCCTTCAATTGTAATAATAATATAAATATATATGACAAGCTTCCATACAGTTTCCATCAACCAACTTCACTAGCAAGGCATTGGGCAGCCTGAGGCTATAGTAGAAAACTCTTATCTGAAGTGCTGTGGAGTGGGTCTGAACCTGAAAACACATGGTTGGAAAGCGAGTTTCTTAACCACACAGTGATGCCTAAATATTTATTTTAAATAATTTTACAATGGAAACATTTATAAGGCATAAAAAAAACAAAAGAAAACAAAAAAAAAAACAAAGACAAAATGTATATATACTTTAACCGAGTTGTAGAATGCTTCAAAGAGCCCGACACTTTTGGGGCTAAGTTGCAAATTAACAGTTCCATCGATGCTAAGCACAATACCTTGGTGATGAACTTCTGATTTGCTTTGAATAATAACTACACCAGAAAGTAAATCCTGGAAGAAAAGTAGGAGATAAGAATCAGAATTTTGTTAACAAGTTGAAATCTAATTTAACAGAATAAATAAAGATAAGGATTAAAGGAGGGAGAAAAATATGAGCTGTAGATAAATTATATGCAAAAAAGGCAAAACTATTCGCATTGTATAGAAGCCGAGTAAAGTGTTATCAAATATAAAAACAACAATATTATGACTATAAACATGATCACGTGAAGAAGACTACTTCAAGAGAATTGGTGAATTAAAGGATGTTAGTCTCCTCATTTTTATACTTTTTAAAGATTTATCAACGAATTCTTGACAATAATTTTCATAGAAAATTAACTAAAATGTATTATTAGTGAATAATTTACTCATATAGTCGCGTGAAATATAAACAATTAGCTAAGAGTCCCTTTTCGTTATTAAGACGGAATGAATAGAGTTTAATTAACGGCGATGCTTCGATATAACATTTCCATTTGAAAAGCAATATTTTCACAAAATCGTGAAATGATATTTTTAAAAAAATAAACACTGCATTTGAAAGGGACAAGCCCGTATCCTTTTTAATATGCTAGAAACTACTGCTAGCATAGTGTAAGTGAAAAGGTATCCTACACGCCCCCATGTATAATTTTATCAAAATAAATGAATAATAAATAAATTAAGCTTATAGTTCACCACAAATGTCAGCGCATATTAACCAAATCAACATCCAGAACAAATAAATGAAACGAGAAAACTTCTACCTACACCTTCACGGTATACTTTGCTTGCTCGCTTTAATTTAATGTCTAAGATCGTCGCCATAATGTTGTTATAATAAACATCGGAGCCGCTTAAGTCAAATATAAATATCAATTAAGGCTAAAAGCATATTTGTTTTTTTTAAGCACTGGGAATAAATATAAATAAATATTCAGAATTTATTTTTGAGTAACGATATATATATATATATATTTTAGGTACTATTTAAGAAGAGTGGTCCCGGTGCGCGCAGTCGCGCATCCGCGCTAGCTAGTCGTGACTAGTCGATCCTTACTTTGTGTTTTATTTACTTTGTTTAAAAAATTATTTACTTTCTGTTTTTGCATTTTATTTACTTTGTCTTTAAAAAATATCCCAAAATTATTTACTTTGTATAAATAAATCATTTATTTTGTGTTTTATTTGCTTTGCTAGGTAGTCGTTGTAGGATCGACTAGTCATGACTAGTTAGCGTGGATGCGCGAGTGCGCGCACCGGGACCACTCTTCTTAAATAGTTCCTATATTTCAAACTTTACATTATCTGTTGTATTTTATTTACTTTGTCTTTAAAAAATATCCCAAAATTATTTACTTTGTATAAATAAATCATTTATTTTGTGTTTTATTTGCTTTGCTAGGTAGTCGTTGTAGGATCGACTAGTCATGACTAGTTAGCGTGGATGCGCGAGTGCGCGCACCGGGACCACTCTTCTTAAATAGTTCCTATATTTCAAACTTTACATTATCTGTTGTATTTTATTTACTTTGTCTTAAAAAGATTATTTACTTTGTGTAAAAAAATTATTTATTTTGTGTTTTATTTACTTTGCTGGGTAGTCGTTGTAGGATCGTCTAGTCTTCTTAAATAGTACCTATATTTTAAACTTTACATTATCTGAACAAGATTTACATAAAGTTATATAAGTGAGGGTTAGAGAAGAGGCCTTAAAGGATGGCTTGCCGAATCTCATTTTCAGAATGAAAGTATTAAAAAAAGAGTCGGATGTTAGGCTAGTTTCGCTTTCGACAGAAGCAATTCCACTTATTATATTTCCTTTTCAACTTCTCGGCGATATTCAGCCACATAACTTATATGTCAGTAGTTCAATGCCACCTGTAGTCACCTATATATAAAAAAAGAAAGGAAAAAAAGCATTTTTAAGAAATTTGCATAATTTAAACAAAAAAAAAATGAACCAAGGGAAATAACTCAGAGTAGCGTGTAGCAGAATTTAAACATCATAGACAAATACAGGTTTGTCTGTCGTTCAGATAAATGCTATTGGCCATTCTGAGTTATTTCTCTTAGCTCATTTTTTTTTTTGGTTTAAATTATGCAAATGAAATTTCTTGGATCTTTTCGGTTTGAACGGCAGTTTTTTCTAGCGGTGTCATATGAAATTGTCACCCATAATTATGACCCTAGTATCGATCTATTGTATTTCAACCTGTAAACTATAACCCCGCCTTAGCGAAGGCGGAGGTAATAAACAGGTTCTGGGTCGATTTCTTCAACTAAATCTTTTGAGGCGTTGCCCCTGGGTAGGTGTAGTCCAATAACCAAAACAAGGGATCTTTTCGGTTTGAAAGGCAGTTTTTTCTAGCAGTGTCATATGAAATTGTCACCCATAATTATGACCCTAGTATCGATCTATTGCATTTCAATCTGTTTTAGGGTTAGGGGTTGGGGGAAGGGTATCTTTTTTTCTTCACAAATGTAAATAAACCCAGTGTGTTTCTTAAACGAGGGACATATTCACACGGCACAGAATGTTTTCACCTCAATAGACGTCATTGATTGGTTGAAATTGCGGAAATTGAAGCAAAAAACCCAACAAATATCTTACAATCTATAGAATTTTCTCAATAAAGCCAAGAGAAAAAGATGTTTTATAAACACATTCTACCAGTATACGAAGTTTAAAAGTGTTTAGTTACGTGGAAATTATGTTAAAAACTGCCGTTGAAACCGAAAAGATCCAATTTCTTTATTACCCACAAGGGGCGAAATACAGAGGGGGACAATGCAGCCTGATTGGAGTCAGACACACAAGCGTGCAGGACGGTTTCCCTATCCTGCCTGCATCTTGGACAGTCTGTAAGTCTAGATTGACCGTGTCGTGCGAGATTATCCCGAACGGGTTAAGCTCCTCGGTAGAATTGCGAGGCCAGGGATTTCAAAAATTTACATGATATAATGAAATCGAATGAAATACAACAAGGACAAAATACAAACATGAAATGAAGCAGAGAGATGGGTTACGCTCCGACCCCACGAGCCCCAATCTCCTACTGGAACCTTTACTCTTTTACTCTTTTACTTGTTTCAGTCATTTGACTGTGGCCATGCTGGAGCACCGCCTTTAGTCGAGCAACTCGACCCCGGGACTTATTCTTTGTAAGCCCAGTACTTATTCTATCGGTCTCTTTTTGCCGAACCGCTAAGTGACGGGGACGTAAACACACCAGCATCGGTTGTCAAGCAATGCTAGGGGGACAAACACAGACACACAAACATATACATACACATACATACATATATATACATATATACGACAGGCTTCTTTCAGTTTCCGTCTACCAAATCCACTCACAAGGTATTGGTCGGCCCGAGGCTATAGCAGAAGACACTTTCCCAAGATGCCACGCAGTGGGACTGAACCCAGAACCATGCGGTTGGTAGGCAAGCTACTTACCACACAGCCACTCCTGCGCCTTTATCTACAGACTTACGACATGTTCACGAGGAGTCTTTCATTCCCAGCACCCTCGTAACATGCAACCATCTTTCTTTGAACATCTTCTCTGACAGGCATCTTCTCTCCAGCCTCACCTTCCTTTTAAGGTGGAAGATAAAAAATCTCACCAACCCGAGACCGGAGATGAAGTCGCCTGTCGCCAAACCTTTCATTCGCGTCTTCCATACCACCTCTTTCGCTATTGCTACTACTGCGAGAAATCAATGCTTACCTTCTTTCGTGAGGAAATGCGGCGGGTCAATTTTTACAATTGACTCAGACGACAGCTGTACTCTTCTCGAACCTGACAGCAGATGTTCTGCATAAGCCCACACTTCAGACACTCCAGGACACTGAACAATAGCGCGTAGGACGGTTTCCCTATCCTGCCTGCATCTTGGACAGTCCGTAAGTCTAGATTGACTGTGTCGTGCGAGCTTATCCCGAACGGGTTAAGCTCCTCGGTAGCATTGCTAGGCCAGGGATTTTTGGAAATTATCTTTAAATTATACAAATTAAGTCATAAATGTGTTCTACTCTATTTTTAAGTCTAAGTTCCTTGGTTACTGGAGATAAGGTCGGGCAATTGTTATGCTTATGGCAGAAACACGTGTCCGCAACTACACAGGTCTACAGAATTTGGGGATAGAAATGTTTCTGATTAATAGACAAGTGCTTCTGAAGCACTTTCTCGGGATCTTTTCGGTTTGAACGGCAGTTTTTAACATATTTTCTGGATCTTTTCGGTTTGAAAGGCAGTTTTTTCTAGCGGTGTCATATGAAATTGTCACCCATAATTATGACCCTAGTATCGATCTATTGCATTTCAATCTGGGTTAGGGTTAGTTAGGGTTAGGGATGGGGGAAGGGTATCTTTTTTTTTTCACAAATGTAAATAAACCCAATCTGTTTCTTAAACGAGGGACATATTCATACGGCACAGAATGTTTTTTTACCTCAATGGACGTCATTGATTGGTTGAAATTGCAGAAATTGAAGGAAAAAAACAACAAATATCTTACAATCTATAGAATTTTCTCAATAAAGCCAAGAGAAAAAGATGTTTTATAAACCCATTCTGCCAGTATACGAAGTTTAAAATTTTTTAGTTACCTAGAAAATAGGATCTTTTCGGTTTGAACGGCAGTTTTTAACATAATTTCTAGGTAACTAAAAAATTTTAAACTTCGTATACTGGCAGAATGTGTTTATAAAACATCATTTTCTCTTGGTTTTATTGAGAAAATTCTATAGTTTGTAAGATATTTGTTGTTGTTTTTTCTTCAATTTCTGCAATTTCAACCAATCAATGACGTCTATTGAGGTAAAAAAACATTCTGTGCCGTATGAATATGTCCCTCGTTTAAGAAACAGATTTGGTTTATTTACATTTGTGAAAAAAAAAAAAAAAGATACCCTTCCCCCACCCCTAACCATTGTAAGAAAGGAAATTAATTAACTCGACTCTGTAGAATAAATACTTATTTGCATTGGACACCTGATATAAAAATAATAAACCTTTACACGAAGGACCAATATTGTGAATGAGAATGAGACATCAACGTCACCATCCAACACACACACACTCCCTCTCTTCCTCTCTGAATATACGTGTGCGCTAAGGGTGGCCAAATTAAGACATTAAGAAAATGAATAATAAAAATAAAGTAAACATGCTTGTGAAATATGAGGATTAGTTGTTAAGGCTGTTGCTAAGTGTACTGACTCGTCACATAAGACTGGTTTGAAGGGAAACGAAGATCAAGATATTGATTTTCAACGGCTTACCATTATGAGTGAGCTTTATAAACAACATTCTAAAAGTACGATATGATTCAGATAACATTCTAATCAAAGTTACTAACATACCATAGTTATTTTAAACCGAAATATTATGCGGGAAAGAACTACTTTTATTAGTGGTGTTGCCAGTAACAATGACTCTAGGAACGAGTTCTAGTTCCTTTGATATATGGGCCGAGGAAATACCTGATGATGCGAATATCACACAACTCTGTGACTGTGGGTGAGTCCTTTCATTTTAATTATAACAATAATTGCTGTCTCTAAATACATAACTCTCATAACTGTTAATCTTTTGAGGAATACTGCGTAAATTTACTTCAGTTAAAAGTTAGTTGCGTCAAGTTTTACCGTAAATCTTTGAGTATAATCGGCCCCCCCCCAAAAAAAATTTAAAGGTCAAAATCCCTAGTGCGTACTATATACGAGGTTAAAAATGAAATATATTTTCTAAGCAATGTCCGAGTCTCTATTTGCTGTCCAGCAATGTTTATTCAGACGCATTTTGTGATGTCGGGCGCGAAAATACCTTAAGCTAAGCCTGAAAGCAATGAAGTCATAAAAGAATCATCCATAACTTGCAATAAGCAACATTTATTAAACGTTATTACTGTTATTTCTTTATTTTCTGCAAAGAAAATGCACAAAAAAGCTACACGTTTGTATTATGTTATATATACAATAAGAATAAAGGACGTTACCGTATATATTTTTACAAACGAAGGACGTTATATAGAGAAGGGGTGCGGTCCCCTAAAAATCCCCTGCGTATTATACTCAAGGGCGGACTACACTCAAAGATTTACGGTAAATATTGCCTGATTATATTAACTAGACCAGTGGTTTTCGACCAGGGTTCCGCCAGTACAGTCCAGGGGTTCCGCAAGAAGTTGCAAAAATCGACAGTAATTTTTAATTCTCCTGTGCAGATATGTGTGCATAAGACAATTAAATTATTGCACAGGGGTTCCTCGAGCCAGTGAAATGTTTTCTTGGGGTTCCGCTCCAGCAAAACGGTTGAATAGCACTGAACTAGACTAACAGTTAATAACATCTAAAGGCAATCCGAGCTAAAGAAGTAGGTATTTTAAGGACCAAGAAATGCAGTTAACTCTCAGCCCGCCCTGTGTATCACAGACAGAACTTTTGCCGTTCAAGAATTTGGACCTGGAGATCTCCATTTCCAGCGACTTCGAGGGCCACCTCCCAGTGGTGTCGGGCGTCAACGAAGAGCCCTCGACTACAACAAGACGACCAAAGTTTTTTTTTTTCCCCAAGGTCTGGGGTCTCCCGTCCCTAAGTCCTAGACCATCACCTAATCACTCTTACCCGTCTTGTTGTTTAACAACAACAACTACAGAACATTTTACCTTGGCGTTTTCTTGATACAGATTCCCAATTTTTTTTTTAACTACCAGAGTTACTTGGGACGTATGAAACAATGGCTAACTAAAAGCACAGATATGTTTAGAATAAATTTATAAAAATACTTTGAATAGACGGAAAGGAGTTAAGAAAATTACGCTTAGTGATAACATCTAGCGGTTGAGGTTACAGATACGTTTGGACACGAAGATAAATTATCTAAGATTAGTTATGTCAGTGTTATCTCAGATTAGACATTAATTTCCAATATCAGCTAGTAAAAGGATGCATAGCAGCTTTATAAGCATTTTCCCTTTAATTCATTTGTCTCGTATCTTTTTCCCAGCTAAGTTTTTGCTCTGGTATATCGTCTGCTACCAATGCCTAAATACATACATACATACGTACGTACGTATATAGGTACATACATACATACATACATACATACATACATACATACATACATACACGTACGTACGTACATACGTACATACATACATATACGTACGTACGTACGTACATACATACATACATACATACATACATATACGTACGTACGTACGTACGTACATACGTACATACATACGTACGTACGTACATACATACATACATACATATACGTACGTACGTACATACGTACATACATACATACATATAAACATACGTACTTACGTACGTACGTACGTACATACATACATACACACACACACACACACACACACATACATACATACATGCACATACGCAAGCACAGACTCGCACGCGCGCTCGCAATTATGAGCCGTCACCTGCGAGCGATTAAGGCTTAGTAACAAGTACAATGTTTTCGCGAATTGTTTTAGGTGCCGGCTTAGTCGCAAGCAGACAAAGGCACACTTTCAGCATTCTTCCTATGTGATCCAGTGGCACGTCAGAGTGTGATACTCGACTGGTATTTATTTTCAGCTGAGTAGGCTGGAGCAATGTTAAATGAAGTGTCTTGTTCGACACAACACAATAAAATCCACGGCATTAGGATCGTGTGATAAACATTCTTATTTCTTTATTGCCCACAAGGGGCTAAACACTGAGGGGACAAACGAGGACAGAATGAAGGGTTTATGTCGATTACATCGACACCAGCGCGTAACTGGTACTTAATTTATCGACCCCGAAAGGATGAAAGGAAAAGTTGACCTCAGCGGAATTTGAACTCAGAACGTAACAGCAGACGAAATACCTATTTCTTTACTACCCACAAGGGGCTAAACACAGAGGGGACAAACAAGGACAGACAAACGGATTAAGTCGATTACATTGACCCCAGTGTGTAACTGGTACTTAATATATCAATCCCGAAAGGATGAAAGCCAAAGTCGACCTCGGCGGAATTTGAACTCAGAACATGGCAGCAGACGAAATACCTATTTCTTTACTACCCACATGGGGCTAAACACAGAGAGGACAAACAAGGACAGACAAACGGATTAAGTCGATTATGTCGACCCCAGTGCGTAGCTAGTACTTATTTAATTGACCCCGAAAGGATGAAAGGCAAAGTCAACCCCGGTGGAATTTGAACTCAGAACGTAACAGCAGACGAAATACTGCTAAGCATTTCACCCGGCATGCTAATGTTTCTGCCAGCTCGCTGTGTGATAAACATTCTAACCACTACACGACACATTTTCACACGCAAGTACTTTCTCACACACACTTTCACACACACACACACACACACACACACACACAAAATGAAAGTGACTAATGGTACTACAGATAGATATAGAAATCCTAGAAAATAGCTGAATTTTGTAACACAAATATGTTGAATTGGTGTGTTCAGAAAGGATTTCACAAACATTCTGCAACAGAGCAAATTGTAAGAGAATCTCCTAATCAAGGTAACCAGAATTAGGGGTAGCAATAAAGCTATTAACTTTGCCATAAAATTCTGATATGACAAGTGCATGGTTTCTATGGTTGGGTACCCTTCCTAAGGCCAACCACTCCACTGGGGTGTTTTTATCTAGCACCAGCACCGGTCTTTTTAACATGGCACCAGCACAAGTGGTTTTTATGTAACACCAGCACCAGTGATTTATATGTAGCACTATTACCGGTATCAATTCTGCTGTGGTGGATGGGTCTTCTTGAGTATAGTAAGGTGCCAGATATCTCGGTCTTTTATCCTTGAATTGAAGAGGTGGATGTGTGACTTCTGATAAAGAACCCAAGTATGTCTGAAATCATGTCGAAGTCAAAAGCTGTTTTTTTCTGTCCATAGAAGAGATAACAATATTGAAATTTGTCCAAGTCTCACAGCTTTATTGCAAAAAAAAAATGGAAAAACTGGTTTATCTTACTAGCCATTTAAAAAAAGAATGTGGAGTGGTTGGCCTTAGGAAGGGTACCCAACCATAGAAACCGTGCACTTGTCATATATGTTGTTTCATCTGTGAATGCTTGAAAGAAATGAACCTAGTACGCTTGACTGGATGTGCAATGTCTGTGTGCATGAGCAGCAGAGTGTAAGCATCTTGAGAGAATAACTGGACATATGGATAATGCTATAGGAGTAAGTGTGGCTGTACAGTTGATTAGTTTGCTCCCTAACTAGGTCGTTAGGGGTTCACTGTTATTGTGTGGTACCTTGGGCAAGTATCTTCCACTACAACTCCAGGTCAACCAAAGCCTTGTGAGTGGATTTTCTAGACAGAAACTGAAAGGTGGCAAGCTGGCAGAAACATTAGCATGCCGGGCGAAATGCTTAGTGGTATTTTGTCTGCCGTTACGTTCTGAGTTCAAATTCTGCCGAGGTCGACTTTGCCTTTCATCCTTTCGGGGTCGATTAAATAAGTACCAGTTACGCACTGGGGTTGATGTAATCAACTTAATACCTATGTCTGTCCTTGTTTGTCCCCTCTATGTTTGGCCCCTTGTGGGTAATAAAGAAATAGGTATTTCGATGAAAGGCAAAGTCAACCTCGGCAGAATTTGAACTCAGAACGTAACGGCAGACAAAATACCACTAAGCAATTCGCCTGGCATGCTAATGTTTCTGCTACTTCGCCACCATGTGGTGTGCAAGAGAGAAGACTGTGCTGGTATGGTCATATGACATGTATGGATGAGGACAGCTGTGTAAAAAGTGCCAATCCCTGACTGTGGGGGGAACCTGTGGAAGAGGTAGACCCAGAAAGACATGGAACTATGTGATGAAGCAATTTTTGGATGTTGGAACTTACGGAGGTGATGACAAATGATTGAGACCTTTCACAGTTTGCTGTGCTTGAGAAGACTCATTAGGCCAAATGAAATCATAGCTGTTGACAGTGTGTGCGTGTGTGTGTGTGTGTGTGTGTGTGTATGCGTTTATGTGTGCATGTGTGTGTGTTTTTGTGTTGTTGATGGCAGAGTCAGGTGTCCAAGTAACATATCTTGCAGTATCGTTATATTCTGAGCTCAGATACTAACCAGGTTGGTTTTGTCTTTCCATCTTCAGATATTGATAAAATAAGTACAAGTCATCTTGAGTGTGTTGGCTTAGCAATTAAATCTCTGTTTTGTTTGAACTATTAAAATAGTCGTCGTCGCCGCCGTCGTCGTCGCCGCCGTCGTCGTCGCCGCCGTCGTCATCGTCGTCGATCATCATCATCATCATCATCATCATCATTTTAACATCCACTTTTCCATGCTTGCACAGGCTGTATGTAGTTTATTGAGGCAGATTTTTCTATAGCCAAAATGCCCTTCGTGTTGCTAACCCTCACCTGTTTCCAAGCAAAGTGATATTTCCCCCAAGGCCCTACATGTTTTTGTAGAATATTCAGAATGATGAGACACTGCTTAGATGACAGTGACACTTATTTACAACTATCACACAATGTGAAGACAAGGAGACACTCTACCCCACCCCTTACACACACATACACACATAAAACAAACTTTCAGTTTTTTATTTCTTTATTGCCCACAAGGGGCTAAACATAGAGGGGACAAACAAGGACAGACAAAGGGGATTAAGTCAATTACATCGACCCCAGTGTGTAACTGGTACTTATTTAATCGACCCCGAAAGGATGAAAGGCAAAGTCGACCTCGGCAGAATTTGAACTCAGAACATAAAGACAGACGAAATACCTATTTCTTTACTACAGACAGGGGCAAAACACAGAGGGGACAAACAAGGACAGACAAACGGATTAAGTCGATTATATTGACCCCAGTGCGTAACTGGTACTTATTTAATCGATCCCAAAAGGATGAAAGGCAAAGTCGACCTCGGCGGAATTTGAACTCAGAACGTAACGGCAGATGAAATACCGCTAAGCATTTCGCCCGGTGTGCTAACGTTTCTGCCAGCTCACCGCCTGTCAGTTTCTGTCTAGAAAATCCACTCATCCACTCACAAGGCTTTAGTTGACCTGGAATTATAGTGGAAGATACTTGCCCAAGGTACTACACAATAATAGTGAACCCCAAACCGTGTGGAGGCACATGGCCTAGTGGTTAGAGCAGCAAACTCGCGGTCAAGGGATTGCGGGTTTCAATCTCAGACCAGACGATGTGTGCGTTTATGAGCAAAACACCTAAGCTCCACGTGGCTCTGGCAGAAGGTAATGGCGAAACTTCTGCTGACACTTTCGCCACAACTTTCTCTCACTCTTTCTTCCTGCATCTTGCAGATCACCTGCGACGGACTGGCGTCGCATCCAGGTGGGGAACCTATATGCCAAGAAACCGGGAAACCGGCCCTTATGAGCCAGGCACGGCTCGAGAAGGAACAAACAACCCCAAGCCACCTAGTTAAGGAGCAAACTAATCAACTGTACCGCCACACCTGCTCCTATAGTCATGTTCACAACTAAAAGAATATGAAATTCATTTAAATATGTTATTGATTTTTGTTTGTTTTTGTTTTTCATTAGCCATCACAAGAGGAAACAGAAATTTCAGAAAAACACACCTGTTATTTCACAAAGAAATAATGAAAAGTTACCTGAAACAAATTATTCTGAAACTTACAAAGCTGTTCAAGATCCTCGACCAAGGTCCAGCAAACGTCCCCTGTTATTACCAAGCAATGTTCTGTCATCTGCTATGTCCTTTGAAACACACCAAAGATCAGAATTTAAACCTTATGATAAAGTTGAAAGAAGGAAACCAATATTCATAGTAAGTTGTAAATATTTATATAATGAAAATAATAATGAAATTATTGTATACAGTGCTCAGGTGTACCACAACTTGTCGGAAAGTGCGTATAAAGTGTATGCAGTAATGTACAAATGTCTGGAAAGCGAACAATGTATGAGTCAGATACATGCTTGTGTGTGTATGGAGGGGAGGAAATCAGGTGTAGTGTTGGCGAATCTCAGAAAGCATGTAAGTTTTGAAGGATGTAGTGCTCCGACAACTAACAACTGATGCCGGCAGTTTGTTCCATGCTTCAGCAACTCTCAGCGTGAAAAAATGTTTCCTAAAGTCATGGGAGCTGTGCTGTTTTCTGACTTTGTAAACATGTCCACAGGTGTTAGACGGGTGGAGTTTGAAAAGATTTTAGACAGGTGGAGTTTGATGCTGCTCACCTTTCGTTTTAAAAACATTTATTTTCTATCTTTTATCTTTTGTGCCGGTGGCATGTAAAAAGCACCATCCAAACGTGGCCGATGCCAGCGCCGCTTTGACTGGCTTCTGTGGCGGTGGCATGTACAAAGCACCAACTGATTGTTGCCGCTGCCAGCCTCCTCCGGCACCTGTGCCAGTGGCATGTAAAAAGCACCCACTACACTCATGGAGTGGTTGGCATTAGGAAGGGCATCCAGCTGTAGAAACACTGCCAGATCAGACTGGAGCTTAGTGCAGCCTTCTGGTTTCCCAGACCCCGGTCGAACTGTCCAACACGTGCTAGCACGGAAAACGGACGTTAAACGATGATGATGATGATGTTTCTGTCGTGAGACTGTATCCTCCATGTTGGGGGTACTGCCTTGAAAGGTTTAGTTGTACAAATTTATCCTAGTACTTATTTTATAGTCTGGTACTTAGTCTAATAAGTTTCTTTTTGTGGCCCCAAGTGATGGGGATGTACACAAGCCACTTTTTAGGCCACTAAGTGATGGAGATGTAAATAAGCCAAAATCAGTAGTCAAGTGGTGGTGGGGAACACACACACACAACTCTCTCTAACATACATACATACATATACATACATACACACACACACACACACACACACACACACACACACACACATATAAGAAATTAAAAAAAGGAAAATACGCACACTTACATACTTTTAATATAATTTTTAATATATCAACCAGTTTCGCTATCGCTATTCATGATATTATGTTTTACTTGTTTGCATATGTATTTTTTCTTAAGGAGAAATTTTTTCCATGTTGTGTGTGTTGAAATTCATGAGTGAATGACTTCACAAGTAGATAAGTATAGGGAGGTAATTGGTTATTGTTATTATTGTTATTGTTGTGGGTAAGGGAGATAACCGTTCAGCTTTCAGTAATGGGAGGAGAATTTTTAGGGGGCTGTACTGAAAAACCTAAACCTTGTGTATAATACGCACCCCTTCTCTAACTTGAGTCGTGTGTAATTAAGCCAGCAGCACCTAGTCGAACAAACACTTCCACGCATGCGTAGTACAATAATGGTGATGTTCTTAACTGTTATATGGGAATGTAAATATGTTTGCAAATTGTTTTTGTTACATGTTATTCTGTGTTCTGATACTTTTATTTTAATAAATGTTGCTTACTGCAAGTTATGGATGATTCTTTTATGACTTCATTGCTTTCAGGCTTAGCTTAAGGTATTTTTGCATCGACATCACAAAATGCATCTGAATAAACATTACCGAACAGCAAATAGAGACTCGGACATTGCTTAGAAAATATTTTTCATTTTTAATCTCGTATATAGTACGCACTAGGGATTTTGACCTTTAAATTTTGGGAAAAAATGCGGATTATACTCGAGGATTTACTGTATAACCAATTTATTGCTGATAAGTTTTAACAACAAAACTTTATAAGGACCTCCGAGGGACATATGAACCCATTTGAGAGCCACTGATATAGATCATTTCCAGGAAATAAAATTATATTAGTCAAATTGTCACATACATGATTACCTCAACAGCCAACAGTAATCTCATTTACAGCGATGAATATTCTTCTATATTCTTTTACTTGTTTCAGTCATTTGACTGTAGCCATGCTGGAGCGCCACCTTTAGTCGAGCAAATCGACCCCAGGACTTATTCTTCATAAGCCTAGTACTTATTCTATCAGTCTATTTTGCCGAACCACTAAGTTACGGGGATGTAAACACACTAGCATCGCTTGTCAAGTGATGTTGTGGGGACAAATATAGATACACAAGCATATACACACACACATACATATATATATATACATATATATATATGACGGGCTTCTTTCAGTTTCCGTCTGCCAAATCCACTCACAAGGCTTTGGTTGGCCCGAGGCTATAGTAAAAGACACTTGCCCAAGGTGCCATGCTGTGGGAATGAACCCAGAACCATGTGATTCGTAAGCAAGCTACTAACCACACAGCCACTCCCACGCTTATAGTATATTTTTTCTTATATTTCCAACATTGTTTTAGTCAACCCCAGTACTTAT
The DNA here is from genome assembly GCF_006345805.1 of Octopus sinensis. Taxonomy (NCBI): domain Eukaryota; kingdom Metazoa; phylum Mollusca; class Cephalopoda; order Octopoda; family Octopodidae; genus Octopus; species Octopus sinensis. The sequence continues at coordinate 40,006,718 of NC_043014.1, forward strand.
TTTTAAAAAAAAGTCTGGTACTTGATCTATTGTTCTTTTTTTGCACCAAACAATTATGTTATGTAGATGTAAACAAACCAACTTTGGTTATAAAGCAGCATGGGAGACAAAAAGTGACAACCGCAAACACCCCGCCCCACACACACACACATGATGGGCTTCCAAATAGTTTCTGTCTACCAAATTCAATCACAAGGTATTGGTCAGTCTGGGGTTATAGTGCCAGGCTTGTAAAAAAAACACATACTGAGGTCAATTCAATCAACAAAGCCCTTGAAGGTGGTGCCCCAGCATGGCCGCAATCCTATGACTGAAACAAGTATAATGTTAAAATAAAAATGGTAAATGGTATATTCTAAGGCGGCGAGCTGGCAGAAACGTTAGCACGCCGGGCGAAATGCTTAGCGGTATTTCGTCTGCGTTACGTTGTGAGTTCAAATTCCGCCGAGGTCGACTTTACCTTTCATCCTTTCGGGGTCGATAAATTAAGTACCAGTTACGCACTGGGGTCGATGTAATCGACTTAATACCTATGTCTGTCCTTGTTTGTCCCCTCTGTGTTTAGCCCCTTGTGGGTAATAAAGAAATAGGTATTTTGTCTGCTGTTACGTTGTGAGTTCAAATTCCGCCGAGGTCGACTTTGCCTTTCATCCTTTCGGGGTCGATAAATTAAGCACCAGTTACGCACTGGGGTCGATGTAATCGACTTAATACCTATGTCTGTCCTTGTTTGTCCCCTCTGTGTTTAGCCCCTTGTGGGTAATAAAGAAATAGGTATATTCTTATTTTGTTATTGTAGGAGAGGGTATATGAACCACCGTCTGAGCCATTTACTTATACTACTTCTTACCGCAATGATTTTATTCCAAAGAAGAGAATACCTGCTGTTCTAGCAACATTGCCTAAAAAACCAAATATTATGGAATCTGATGTCAACAAGTTTGAGACTACTACAACAAAAGACGATTATAAAGCATGGCCACCTCAGATAACTTTGCCCTTCCACGAAATTTCATCTTCTACCGGTAAGAAGTTATTATTTTTTTAATATGATTTTGTCCCCGAAAAGGCTTAAGGCCATTGTAGACTGGCATCAATGCTAGCGGGGTGCAAAGAGCACCATACGAGTGTGATTGTTGACATTGTGGCTAACCGGCTTCCGTGCCAGTGGCACATAAAAGGCACCATTTGAGTGTGATCATTACCAGCGTCACCTTACTGGCACTTGTGCCCCATGCTAGTAGGGTGCTAAGGGCACCATCCAAGCATGATCGTTGCCAGAGCAGCTAACTGGCTTCTGTGCCAGTGATATGTAAAAGGCACCATTCGAGCGTGATCGTTACCAGCGTCACCTTACTGGCACTTGTGCCGGTGGCATGTGTAAAAACATTTGAGCGAGGTCATTGCCAGTACTGCCTGATTGGCCCCCCTGCCAGCGGCACGTAAAAGCACCCACTACACTCTCGGAGCGGTTGGCATTAGGAAGGGCATCCAGCTGTAGAAACTCTGCCAGATCAAGATTGAAGCCTGGTGCAGCCATCTGGTTCGCCAGTCCTCAGTCAAATCGTCCAACCCATGCTAGCATGGAAAGTGGACGTTAAACGATGATGATGATGATGATGATGATGATGAAGAAGGTAAAGAAGGAGCCTACAAATTCTAAAGACAGAAAACTTAAAGGGCTGACTGTCAAAGACCAAATACAAACAAGATGGTGGTAATGATTTTTAGGGAGCAGCAGTTGAAGAAAAGAAACTATTAGAATAAAGGGGCTTATGACTAACAGGAAACTTAACGGAGAAATGATGTACCTGAGAAGAGAAGTGGGTGACATGTTAACCCCTTAGTATTCAGATTACTCTGTTAAATGTAATGCTATTTATTCCCATTGTCTTTTTATTAATCATGTACTATCTCGTGGCTTCAAGATTTTGATGATGTGATTGTTTATTTTTAGAATGATATTGCAGGGCTGGTGTGAGATGTTGAATCTGGCCAGTTTGAACATAAAAGCGGCAGAATATTTTAGCCAGATGTGGCCAATTCAAATGCTAAAGGATTAACCCTTTCATTACTGTATTTATTTTGAGATGCACTGTGTTTCTTTCAATTACTTTAAATATAACAAAGAATTTAGTAAAATAACTTAGTTATCATTCAGCTAGTGTTAGGAACATAAATTGTGACTAAGGTTTGGTGGAAGATTTTAATTCAAAACTTATGGAAACAAGACATTTGTACTCCAAGCCAGAGCCGGTTTCAGCCAGATTGGTAACAAAAGGGTTAAAGATCAAGACAAAGGGTGCTTGACCAGAAGGTTCATCAGAGCAATGACCATGGAAATAATTATAGAAAAGAAACAACAAAAATACATTTTGATGATGAGTCAATGGTTTCAACCTAGTGGAAAGAAGAAGACTCACCATGTTAACGAGTCGACTCTTTGAAGGGGTTTATATGATAGGAAATATAATTTTTGAAGTGTTCATGGTATCATAGTGAGGATTTAATCAAAGACTTTGCAATGAAAAAACTAGGAGAAAACTTTTCAAAAATAAACATTATTTTCCGTCTTAATGTTAGTTTCGTTTCATATATATATTTAAGAAAGTTATTTTTATTTTCTAGATTCTATAATTTTTCCAAATAAAGAACCATTGCCAGAAAGCACCACACAAGACACATACTGTGGCAAAATAGCTCCTCGTTTATATCCTATAAAAATGGCAGAAACGGTTTTACGATCCCAAGGTAATTATTTCCTTTTATATTTCGTTTGCAAGATTCTTGATGTGAACTCATGTGTTGAAACAGATTTTATTGTATGTTGGAATGTCATGATGTCAATAATAAACACACATACACACACTGGTTTTATTTCACTTCTTTTATTATTAGTCAATTAGTTGAAATCGAAATTGAAATCAAATTCAACGACTGGCATCCATGCTAGTGGAGCGTTAAGAGCACCATCCGAGTGTGATCGTTGCCTGAGTGGCTAACTGGCTTCTGTGCCGATGGCAAGTAAAAAGCACCATTCGAGCATGATCATTACCAGCGTTTCCTTACTGGCACATGAAAAAACATTCGAGCAAGGTCGTTGCCAGTGCCACTGGACTGGCTCCTGTGCAGGTGGCACATAAAAAACCACCATTTGAGCGTGGCAGTTGCTAGTATCGCCTGACTGGCCCTCATGCTGGTGGTATGTAAAATCACCCACTACACTCTTGGAGTGGTTGGCGTTAGGAGGGGCATCCAGCTGTAGAAACTCTGCCAGATCAAGATTGGAGCCTGGTGCAGCCATCTGCTTAGCCAGTCCTCAGTCAAATCGTCCAACCCATGCTAGCATGGAAAGCGGATGTTAAACGATGATGATGATGATGATGATGAGCTGGCAGAATCATTAGCACACTGGACAAAATGCTTATCAGTATTTCATCCACCTTTATGTTCTGAGTTCAAATTCCATTGAGTTCAACTTTACCTTTCATCCTTTTGGGGTTGATAAAATAAGTACCAGTCAAGAACTGGGGTTGATGTAATCAATTTCCCCACCCTCAAAATTTCAGGTCTTGTGCCTGTTGTAGGGTGGATTATTAGTCAATTAGTTAACATTCAACCAATTAACTAATCAATTATTTGATTAATTGTTTGGTCAGTCAATCTCTGAGCTAGGTTTGTTAAAGTTCTTTCATTGGAATTCACAACATGATCTCTCTACATCAGGTCTGTATGTCTTTCTGTCTATCCTCTTAGTTTACAGATTCAGAAGTAGAGAGAGCACGTCATTGATGTGGTTGCGAGCTGGCAGAAATGTTAGCACACCGGGTGAAATGCGTAGCTGTATTTCGTCTGCCGTTATGTTCTGAGTTCAAATTACACCGAGGTTGACTTTGCCTTTCATCCTTTCGAGGTCAATAAATTAAGTACCAGTTACGCACTGGGGTCGATGTAATCGACTTAATCTGTTTGTCCTTGTTTGTCCTCTCTGTGTTTAGCCCCTTGTGGGTAGTAAAGAAATAGGTTAAAAATGACAACAAAAAGTTTTTTCACAAACCTAGCTGACTGATTGATTAATTAAATGATGAAATCAAGTAATTGATTTGTTAATTGGATAAATGTTAACTAATTAATTAACTAATAATATTATGAAAAGTAAAAGTGGAAAGCTGGCAGAATCATTACTGTGCCAGGTGAAATTCTTAACAGCCTTTTGTCTGTTTTTACATTCTGAGGTTGGGATTAAGACCTTGCCTTGTGCTGAGTAAATAAGGCCTTAACTTGAACCTATTTCTTTATTACCCACAAGGGGCTAAACACAGAGCGGACAAACAAGGACAGACATAGGTATTAAGTCGATTACATTGACCCCAGTGCGTAACTGGTACTTAATTTATCGACCCCGGAAGGATGAAAGGCAAAGTCGACCTTGGCGGAATTTGAACTCAGAACGTAACGGCAGACGAAATACCTATTTCTTTACTACCCATAAGGGGATAAACACAGAGCGGACAAACAAGGACAGACATAGGTATTAAGTCGATTACATCGACCCCAGTGCATAACTGGTACTTAATTTATCGACCCCGGAAGGATGAAAGGCAAAGTCGACCTCGGCGAAATTTGAACTCAGAACGTAACGGCAGACGAAATACCTATTTCTTTACTACCCATAAGGGGATAAACACAGAGCGGACAAACAAGGACAGACATAGGTATTAAGTCGATTACATCGACCCCAGTGCGTAACTGGTACTTAATTTATCGACCCCCGAAAGGATGAAAGGCAAAGTCGACCTCGGTGGAATTTGAACTCACAACGTAACGCAGATGAAATACCGCTAAGCATTTCGCCCGGCGTGCTAACGTTTCTGCCAGCTCGCCGCCTTAACTTGAACCACATGAAACAATGGACATTGAAGCCAAATGACAATGGTGGTTGCAATGGTGGAACATGGAGCATGAATGCTAAATGATGATGGCAGTGATGGTGGCGGTGCTACATGGAACATGGATGTTAAATAGTGATGGAATTAAATAATGAAGGTGGTGACAGTGGCATAACATGGAAGACGGATGCTGAATAATGAGGTGATGGTGGCACAACATGGAATATTTATGCTAAATAATGATGGTTGAAATAGTGTCAGTGCTACAATGGTAGCACAGTGGTGCAATGTGGAATATGGATGGTAAATAATGATGGAAGTGCTGACGGTGACAGCAACAGCAGCAATGACGATTTAACATCTCATCTTTGATAAGAACAAGCTAAAATGAATTGCCAAATTATCTTTTGAAGGACAATGAATTTCAGAACAGGAGGAAGCATGTGGATGGAAGAGTCACTGAAGAGGTCACAGATGTGTGATGAAAGATTTCTGGACATAAGATAAAATAAGAACAATAATAAACAAGTGAAGAATGAATATGTAGTGTGTGTATTTATTTGGCAAAAAAAAAAACCATCCCTAAATATAATATCTGTTTCAACACACGATTTCACATGGGGAGTCTTGCAAAACAAATTCATAAACGTAAAATATATCATATATTTTAAAATTAGTTATATTTGTTTTACATTGCTATGTGTTTTGTGATTCATTCTCATTCAAAGTGTACTCCTGTTTCTGTTAAATACTGTAGTTCCAGTTGTTACTTTATCCTAGTGACATTTAGTCTGTTTTTATGTTTTGAGTTCAAATTACACTGCAGTCAACTTTGCCTTTCATCCAAACCTTTTGGAGTTTGATAAAATAAATACCTATTTTTTTACTACCCACAAGGGGCTAAACACAGAGAGGACAAACAAGGACAGACAAACGGATTAAGTCAATTATATCGACCCCAGTGCATAACTGGTACTTATTTAATCGACCCCGAAAAGATGAAAGGCAAAGTATCTGTCGGGCATGTGGAACAGAGTGTAATTCGGCAGGAGGACTTAAATGACATGCAAAGGTACATGAAGCCCAGTTACAACTACATCCGGCTATTACCGGTAAAGGTTTTAGTTGCCAATTTTGTACAAGACATTGTAGATCTTTAGCTGGGCTAAAAAGTCACATTCAATCACAGCACCAGTAACAGTTAAGCTTCATGCAATGGCCATACTCGATAACGAGGGGCAACCATAATGTATGTATGTATGTATTATGTATGTATGTATGTATGTATGTATGTATGTATGTATGTATGTATTATGTATGTATGTATGTATGTATTATGTATGTATGTATGTATGTATGTACGTATGTATGTATGTATTATGTATGTATGTATGTATTATGTATGTATTATGTATGTATGTACGTATGTATGTACATATTTATGTATATATGTACATATGTATGTATGTATGTAAGTATGCATGTATGCATGTACATATGTATATGTGTACATATGCTCATATGTAAGTATGTATGTATGCAGGTATATATGAATGTACATATGCACATATATATGTATGTGTGTATGTATGTATATACATATGTATGTAAGCATGTATGCATGTACATATGTATGTAGGCATGTATGTATGCACGTACATATGTATGTATGGATGGATGCATATACATATATATATAAGCATTTATGTATGCATGTATATATGTATGTAGGTATGAATGTACATATGTAAGTGTATGTATGTATGTATGCACACATGTATGTAAATATGCATGTATGTAGGTATGTGTGTAAGTATGTGTATATGTATGCATGTATGTATGTATGTATGCATGCATGTATATATGTGTTTTTGTATCGACAACTGGTGTTGGTTTGTTTATGTCACCATAACTTAGCAATTCAGCACAAGAAGTCGATATATGATAAATACCAGACTTAAATAGAAGTACTGTGGTAGATTTGCTCGACTAAAACCCTTCAAGGTGGTGCCCCAGAATGGCCACAATCCAGTACTGGAACAAGTAAAAAATAAATGATACAAAGTAGAAAATTAAGCTATAATTTATCAGTAATGATTATGTTTTACTTCTAAATTAAATTTCAATGTTTGTAATTAATAAAAACTAAAAATCTGACATCTTAATTAAATTATCCATTGTTGTATTAAAAGCATTGCAATTCCCATTTGTTATATTCTCATTAAGGAAATATGGACATGAAGACAACCCATCAAGCAACATTTAAACCGTACACTGCACAAGTAAGATCAAAAAAAGATGATTACAAAAGTAAAAGTGAAAATGGAAGTAATTTAGGAGTGAATAACCATATAAAATTTGATGGAAAAACTCATTTTCAGCAGGCGTATCCAGGTTTTAAAGAAAGGCAACCTTCACCAGCTAAAATGGTGAAACCGCCACAGACATCATTGAAATTATCATATGATAACAGGTTATTGCTTTTATCTAAAAATGATAGAGTAAATATATTTTTAACATGAGTTCATTTAATGTGTATAGTTTGATCTTCTGGGCCATTTCTCTAATGTGTGCTTTCTTGTAACTTGAGGGTATAAATCCTTAAAATCCTTAAAAATGTTTCAGCCCAAAGGCTGTGGCCATGCTGGGGCAAATTATTGTATACAGTGCTCAGGTGCACCACAACTTGTCAAAAGTGTGTGTAAAGCATATGCAGTAATGTACAAATGTCTGGAAAGTGAACAGTGTAGGGCTCAGATACATGCTTGCATGTGTATGGAGGGGAGAAAATCAGGTGTAGTGTTGGCGAATCTCAGGAAGCATGGAAGTTTTGAAGGATGCAGTGCTCCGACAACTAACAACTGATGCCGGCAGTCTGTTCCATGCTTCAGCAACTCTTAGTGTGAAAAAATGTTTCCTAAAGTCATGGGAGCTGTGCTGTTTTCTGACTTTGTAAACATGTCCACAGGTGTCAGACAGGTGTAGTTTGAAAAGGTGCTCAGAGTTATTGTTTGTAAGATGGTTAATAATTTTATGGGTGTACCTCTGCACCATCCTCTCTTCTTTTCCAACTGAGGTAGCCATGTATCTCCTTTACTGCAAGAGATCTGTTTCTATCCTTTTATTATAACTTCTCATCATCTGGCATACCACCCCCTGCCACTGGTCCCTCATTACTACATTCCTTTGGTTGAAGGCCCTTGAATTGTGAGTTACTTAGTGATCTCCCTTATGCTGGTGCCATGTAAAAAAAAAAGCTCCCCCTTCCCCCAGTACACTATGAAATGGTTGGTATGTCGAAGGAGACACTAAAGCATGACACAGTCCATGGACCCATTAAATCCTGTCAATCCATCTAACTAATGCCAGCATGGAACATAGATGTTAAATGACAATGATGAAGGAGTTTAAGTAATATACCAAAACAACTGTAATACATACATTACAAGTGTTCTATGCAGAGAACATACGATTGCTGCATAATTCAACATGAATGTGAAATGACATTAAACATCGTATAAGGTAAATGAAGGTTTCTGTAGGAAAGATAAGTCATATTCACTTAGTGAGTTTACATGCGCAAGGATGAATTATGATGTTGTCATTGTCAGCATTAGATGCAGTAAGAGCTGATAATAGTGATATTGGTGGTGAAGAATTTCATTGTGTTGTAACGTGGAGAAAGCGAGCAAATAGCTTCCTGGTGCAAATGCAAGCTAGACTCGCTCTGCAGAGAAAAAGTCATCTATTTAAAGAAATTGCTGGGCTCCATTGTGATAGTTAGAAACTCCAAGCAACTCACTTTTACTTGGATGAAGGTCAGTGACATGACAAAAATGAAAGACTGGAGAAAATGACTGGCAGTATTTAGTTATCTCTCTATTTGTTGTAAATTCAAATCTTTATGAGGTTGACTTTGCCTTTCATCATCCCTCTAGGGTTGGTGAAAAAGATTTTAGTTCTGTACTCTCTCTCTTTCTCTCTGTGCAAGGGTGGCATGCAAATTTGTGAAGCAGTTCTTATTTTTTATAAGGCAGTTTTCCACTTTGGCCACAATCCATTGAATGAAACTACTAAAAGGATAAAAGAATATGGAAACTGTGTGAAGCTTTTTAGATGAATTGTACCTATAATTCAAATGTACAGCCTTGTCACACACTGTGTCATGCTGAATCTAACCTAAGGATTACATTAGGGGTACAAGTGTCTGTGGAATACTCAGCCACTTATATGCTAATTCAATGAGATGGTAGTTTAGTCTAAGTCTATGGAACAGCTGAATCCTCATCATTGAAACTGACAGAAACCCAATTACTTAGTATTGCTAGTTTCAAAGTTTGGTATAGGACCAGGAGTTTTTGAGGAGAGGATAGAGTTGATTACATTGTTCCTAGTAATTGAGTGGTACATCCAAAAGGATGAAAGGCAAAGTAAATCTTGGTGGAATTTGAACTCATAACATAACGGCAGACGAAATGCTGCTAAGCATTTTGTCAAGCATGCTAATGGCTCTGCCAGCTTGCTGCCTTAACAATAAGGGTTTCAAATTTTGGCACAGGGTCAGCAGTTTTTGAGGAGAGGGATAATTTATCAATTTCTTATTTTACTGACCTTTGATTTTAATTTCAATAGTGTTTTTTTCACTTAGAAATGCTTTTTTTTTTAAATATCGATAGATGGTGTTTTGAAACTGAACAAAGAGCTATATACAAAGGTCATGATATTCAAAAACACCCTGTGCGACAATCTTTCAAGAAAGAACCAGAAAAATATGCCAAACCAACTGTAAAGGTGGAAAGTTTGTCTTCTCAAAAGGTATGTTCATTCTGATCTTGTTTAATCTATTTGCTTCAAATGGCAGAAAAATAAGTTCTCTGCTTGTCAATATGGGTTACATGGAAAAATTTTTTAATTTATTAAAGTTTCCAGTATAACTGAACTCATTTAAACCTGTTGGTACTAACCCTTCTGAGACTGGCCTTGGTTCTATGATACAAACTTACTTTTCTAATTTTTACCTTTTTCTTCTTGGGACACAAAACTCTACTTGTGAAGACCTGTTGAGGCAAATGAGAAATCAGAATCAAAATCAAAACGAAATCGATCAACATCAATGAAAATTGTAGGTGTGATACCAGTGCCGGCGCACATAAGAGAACCATCCAAACGTGGCTGTTGCCAGCCTTGCCTGGCCTCCGTACCGGTGGCACGTAAAAATCACCATCCGATCATGGCTGTTTGCCAGCCTCATCTGGCATCTGTGTCGGTGGCACATAAAAAGCACGCACTACACTCACGGAGTGGTTGGCGTTAGGAAGGGCATCCAGCTGTAGAAACACTGCCAGATCAAACTGGAACCTAGTGCAGCCTCCTGGCTTCCCGGACCCCGGTCGAACCATCCAACCCATTGAACCATCGAACATGGCAGATGCCAGTGCCACCATTACTGGCATCCGTGTCGGTGACACGTAAAAGCACCAACCGATCGCGGCTGTTTGCCAGCCTGCTCTGGCCCTTGTGCCAGTGGCACGTAAAAGACACCCACTACACTCACAGAGTGGTTGGCATTAGGAAGGGCATCTAGCTGTAGAAACACTGCCAAATCAGACTAGAGCTTGGCGCAACCTCCATAGCTTACCAGACCCTGGTCGAACTGTCCAACCCATGCTAGCATGGAAAGCGGACGTTAAACGATGATGATGATGATGATGATGTTAATTTATGTTTCAATCTCCAGTTTAATAGTGACAGTTATTTTATTAAAATTCTTCATTATTTTAAAAATTAATTGAAACACAGGAAGCATATTTCAACAAAAATAGGGCAACAAAAGTGTTAAGCTATTCACTTCTATTTGTCAAGTTACAATTAAATTGCAAAACATAAGTTCTCTGTATGTTAACTCTGTCATGTGGAAATAGCTTAAATGTTATTTAAGTGGTAATAAACAAATACATAGAAAAGGAAGATAAAATCCTAAAATTAGACAATGGATCATCATGTTGCAGCCATGTAGTCAAGTGTGTTTATGACTCACTGTTAATGATGCCGCTCATGCTTGTAGCTTACTTTTGTTTTTAATTAAAAAAAAAAAAAGACGATTTTGTGATGAAACAAGTCTGTGATGAACCCAGCACTTTGTCTTGTAAATAAGCAAGGCTTAGACTCTTTGCAACTAAGAAAATTCTTAATGATATTTATTCTTTGGACAAAGAGTTTACACTTATGCTGGCTATGAGAGTAACTTAAATGTATTTAATATTCTGTGTATATCAACTTGCCTAATTTGCTTGTCCTTACATTTACTCTTACATACACATGGTTTTCATACTGGGACATGGCCTTCAAAATTTTAGTCGATCCTATCAGACCAAGTATTGATTTGAGTCTGATATTTATTTACTTGATGTCTTTCTGTTTATCAAATGACTGAGTTTGAATATTTTAACTTTTGTGGGTTGATGAATACTTTGAGAGGGTATTTGGCTGATGGAACCTCTTTATGCGTGTGTGTATGTGTGTATATATATATATATATATATATATATATATATATATATATATATACATATATATATGTAAAATATAGGTGCAGGACAGGCTGTATGGTAAGTAGCTTGCTTACCAACCATGTGGTTTCGGGTTCAGTCCCACTGCATGGCACCTTGGGCAAGTGTCTTCAACTATAGCCTTGGGCCGACCAAAGTGAGTGGATTTGGTAGATAGAAACAACAATAAAACTGTGAAAGGGATGAGGAAAGTAGCTGTTTGGGTGAACAAGTTATGGTGGTGGAGAGATATGCCCATTATTGTTATTCTCCCGAATTTCTTTTGTGATTCTGTCCATTGGTTTTCCTGCAGTCATTACTCTTGAGCTGTATATGCAACTATTTATTTTTTTTCCTCAGGAGCACAAGTAGAGGGTAAGATTAGACACCGGGAACTCAGGTCTGAGAGGGTTAATAATATAACATGGACAATTTTAAATTGTTTCTTAGGACCCCTGGACTGGAGATACGTAAAAAGCACTATCCGAATCGTGGCTGATGCCAGCGCCGCCTCGACTGGCTTCCGTGTCGGTGGCACGTAAAAAGCACCATCCGAATCGTGGCCGAAGCCAGTGCCGCCTCGACTGGCTTCCGTGCAGGTGGCACATAAAATGCACCAATCCGACCGTGGCTGATGCCAGCCTCGCCTGGCACCAGTGCAGGTGGCACGTAAAAAGCACCCACTACACTCACGGAGTGGTTGGCGTTAGGAAGGGCATCCAGCTGTAGAAACATTGCCAGATAAGACCGGAGCCTGGTGCAGCCTTCTGGCTTCCCAGATCCCCAGTCGAACCGTCCAACCCATGCTAGCATGGAGAACGGACGTTAAACGATGATGATGATGATGATGATGATGATGATGATCTTCTTGATTTCATATAATATCTTACACTTACCTAGTGAGTCACAATAAATTTGGTGCCTTTGTGATATATGTTGGTAGTTTATCAAGTCCAACTGAATTTTATACCAAAGGAAAGAAAAAAGCACAAAAAAGAAAACAAAGAAGGAAATAATAAAACTTCAATATGAGTCAAAAGTCCACATTCTCTAATTGCAGAGCAATGGGTTCTGTTTAATTGGGGCTTTTACATATAAAAGGCACATAAAAAGCACCATTTGAGCGTGATTAATACCAGCGTTTCCTTACTGGCACTTCTGCTGGTGTGCATGTGACACATAAGTAAAAAAAAAAACATGATTTTCCGTGACTGTTGCCAGTACCGCCTGAATAGCCCTCATGCCAGTGGCACGTTAAAGCACCAACTACACTCTCGGAGTGGTTGGCGTTAGGAAGGGCATCCAATTGTAGAAACTCTGCCAAATCAAGATTGGAGCCTGATGCAGCCATCTGGTTTGCCAGTCCTCAGTCAAATCATCAAACCCATGCCAGCATGGAAAGCGGACGTTAAACAACGATGATGATGATATTCATTAAGTATACTGTACGGTACCTACTAAAAAGTATTTAAAAATCTCAGAATATAGAGACATCATTAGCCCTTCAGTGTTCAGGTTATTTTGTCATTTGTAACATTTATTTACTCACATTCATCATCATCATCATCATCACGTCCGTTTTCCATGCTAGCATGGGTTGGACGGTTCAACTGGGGTCTGGGAAGCCAGAAGGCTGCACCAGGCCCAGTTTGATCTGGCAATGTTTCTATGGCTGGATGCCCTTCCTAACGCCAACCACTCCGTGAGTGTAGTGGGTGCTTTTTACGTGCCACCAGCATAGGTGCCAGACGGGGCTGGCAAACGGCCACGGTCGGATGGTGCTTTTTACATGCCACCGGCACGGGGGCCAGGCAAGGCTTGCCTGGAAAAGTTTCAGTTGAAGAGATTGACACTAGAACCTAGTTTTTCAGGAGGATGTTCAAAGCATTTTCATTGCCCCACAAAAATTTTAGATAGGGGGCACTTACACTCCCTGTTCCCAAGCCTATGCATGAGTTGGAGTCCTAAATATGTTTGGTACTGTTAAGTACAGGTGTGACTGTGTGGTTTGAAGTTTGCTTTCCTACCACATGGTTTCAGGTTCAATCCCATTGAGTGGCACCTTCAGCTAGGTAAGTTTCTTCAACTACAGCCCCCAGGCCAACCAAAGCCTTATGAGTGGACTTGGTCATGGCATTAGGAAGGGGTATCTAGCTGTAGAAACTATGTCACAACAGATGGGTGGAGTCTGGACAGTTCCCAGCTGGCTGGCTTCATGTCAAACCATCCAATCCAAGCCCACATGGAAAGCAGGTGTTTGATGATGATGATGATGATGATGATGATGATGGTGGTGATGGTGATGGTGGTGGTGGTGATGATGATGATGATGATGATGATTGTGACGGTGCTGCTGCTGGTGCTGGTGCTGCTGCTGATGATTGTGATGGTGATGATGATGATGATGATGGTGATGATGATGGTGATGGTGATGGTGATGATGATGTAAAGAATGCATAAAATATTGATATTGGTAAAGAAACAAGAACCTAATTGATGCTAATTTCTGTATAATTAATTGATATTTCTGTTTTATTCTCAGAGAGATTACTGTCCTATTAATCTCCGTTTTCCTTCCAATTTGCGTTCAAAACTTGTGGTGCCAAAATCCTGTCTAAAATCATGGGGAAACACTGATGCTGCTTTTGATGGTACTACTTCAAATAAGGAATTCTTTCAAAAATGGACTGTAAGACCACGTACCCAATACCGAGATCCATATGAATCAAATAATTATGTCCCTCCGCAGGTAAGAATTCTACTTATAAATATCAACAGGTGTATGTGTGTTTATAGGCTCAGGTGTAGCAGTGTGATTAACAAGCTTGTTTCCCAACCATACTCTTTACTCTTTACTCTTTTACTTGCTTCAGTCATTTGACTGCGGCCATGCTGGAGCACTGCTTTTAGTCGGGCAAATCAACCCCAGGACTTATTCTTTGTAAGCCTAGTACTTACTTATTCTATTGGTCTCTTTTGCCGAACTGCTAAGTTACGGGAATGTAAACACACCAGCATCAGTTGTCAAGCAATGTTGGTGGGGGACAAACACAGACACTGAAACACACACACACACACATATAATATATATATATATATGTATATATCATCATCATCATCATCATCATTTAACGTCCGCTTTCCATGCTAGCATGGGTTGGACGGTTCAACTGGGGTCTGAGGAGCCTGAAGGCTGCACCAGGCCAGTCAGATCTGGCAGTGTTTCTACAGCTGGATGCCCTTCCTAACGCCAACCACTCCGAGAGTGTAGTGGGTGATTTTATGTGCCACCGACACAGGTGCCAGACGAGGCTGGCAGACGGCCACGCTCGGATGGTGTTTTTATGTGCCACCGACACAGGTGCCAGATGAGGCTGGCGAACGGCCACGATCGGATGGTGTTTGTTACGTGCGCACAGCACGGAGGCCAGTCGATGCGGTACTGGCTACGGCCACGTTCGGATGGTTTTCTTGTATGCCACCGGCACTGGTACCACAAAATATGACGGGCTTCTTTCAGTTTCTGTCTACAAATCCACTCACTTTGGTCGGCCCGAGGCTGTAGTAGAAGACACTTGCCCAAGGTGCCACGCAGTAGGACTGAACCCAGAACCATGGGGTTGGTAAGCAAGCTACTTGCCACACAGCCACTCCTACGCCATGTGTATTAGTTTTCTATTATTCCTTTTCTTTATTACCTAGACAAAGTTCCATTCTGAGACCACAACAAGAACAACATACACACCAAAAAGACACGAGGAAACTGTGAGCTACAGACCTTCAGATGAATTATGGCAAGAAAAAGCACCGGTCAACCAAGAAATGACAACCAATTATCGATCGACATTCGTAAAGCCTAAAGTGAAAATGTGCAAAGCGCAAGTCTATTTAATTCAGCAAAAATTGAAAAATCAAATGAAGAATAATTCACAATCACAGAACTCTGTGATATTATCCATGCCAAGTCAGAAACCTAGGAGCATACAGAAAGTTCAGTAACACATTTATAAGACTAATGTTATAGTTTCTAAAATTGTATAACACTGAAATTGAATAAAGTCACAAAATAGAATCGGGGAAATTTTTTTGTCTTTTCTTACCTCTTTTACTCTTTCACTCTTTTACTTGTTTCAGTCATTTGACTGCGGCCATGCTGGAGCACCGCCTTTTAGTCGAGCAAATCGACCCCAGGACTTATTCTTTGTAAGCCTAGTACTTATTCTATCGGTCTTTTTTGCTGAACTGCTAAGTTACGGGGGACATAAACACACCAGCATCGGTTGTCAAGCGATGTTGAGGGGGACAAATACAGATACATGCCTGCACCTATGTGTAGATTTTTGTCAAATCTAGAATTGTATATGTTGGTTTCATTTTGGTGAGACACAATAGTCTTATTTTAATAATTGTTCTCAGCAGTTGATGCACATGTATTACAACGTGTGCCCAAAGTATTTTTAGAAGATATAAATATAAAATCCGTTAATAACAGAGCTGAATTCATATTCAAAAATAAAACTGATATAATGATTCAGTTTAGTACTTTCTCAGCTTAATACTTTGACCCAAAGTAGTTTGATAACATTACTGCTATACCTTGACGTATAATAGCAATATTTCTTTGATAAAAAAAGCAATACAAAGAGATAAAAATTACTTGGCTTAAATTTGCCCTGTTATCTAGGAAACAAGTTTAATTCCTTTTCTTATAAGCAAACTCAGAAAATTTAGAGACAATTCTGTGAGTACGTGTGAGTGTGTGTGTATAAATATAAGAATGTATGTAGCTTCAATGCCAACCTCAGGTATTTTCAGAGCTAAGCAACGTCATAAACAACACCAGGATCTGGTTTTGGCCTTTGTTGTTCTCTCCAAAGCAGTTAAACTGTGCAAAGAAAGATCTTAAAGGATGTCCTCTTCAGTTTCAGCTGTTCCAATAAAGTTTTAACATTGTTACTAGTTTGTTCTGCAATCGGGTGATTGTTTGAGTGACTACTGACAAACGAAAGTAAAGCTCTTCATTGTATGCATATGTGCAAGGTAGGGTTGTCTTCTAGCACCAGTGCTCTTCTCCTCTGGAAGCCATCTACTCGCGATACCAGAGGGCGCACACTCTCCTACCCTGATGTAATCTCCAGGGATACAGGCATCTAGCAACAGGACCTCCATAATGCTATGATGGACCGTGAAGTCTGGCATAGCACAGTAAATTCCATTGTCTCGACCACGGTCGAGCAATGATGATGATGATACAAACACTCTTGTATGTCACCAGGTTTCTCCACATTGAAACTGAGAATGGCAGTCTTTAACAAAAGGAAGCTACAGGAACTGTAATATACAGATAACTTTGGTTTCATGGTCCTTATTTAGGTGGGTCTTCAGATGTCCTTGTGACAGTGGAAGATTACAACAGGTTGGGTCTGACTTTCAACACCATCAAAACAGAAGTAGTCTGCCAATGGTATGCTAGTGTACCACCCACTCTACCCACCTTCATTGTTGGTGATGAACAGTTGTCAATGGCAACATTAAAAAAAATATCTGCGGAATATACTCTGGAATTACAACCATGTTTCGTGGTCTGCTACCACAACAGCTCCTTTATAGGATCCAGTTAGTTCAAGACATCATCAGGAGGAACCACGTCCAGTTTTGGCCACTACTCCTCTACTGTTTTAAGGAGTAGGGGCCGAATACATTCTTAGAGGATGGCAGCTTTGATAATGGCATCAGGAGCTTAATGTCTAACAAGCAATTGTACTTTATGCTGGCAAGATAACAACTTTTTATAGCTGACATGCCAAATATTTGAAACACTTTTATGCCACATGTCTCTGCAGACTGTTTCATATGTAAAATTGTAGGAGCTCCTGAAATCTGTTGGGTCAGGGGACTGACTAAGTCTAAATCTGGCCCTGGAAACAGAAGTTACATCTAAAGTTGTTTTGGAATGGAATTTTGTGGTAAAGAATTGTAATTTGGTGAGGGTGAAGACTAGATAAAAAGTGATTGGTTTTAGAATAAGATGGTATAGCAAATTTTCTGACCATGATACTCAATCTTCTCATCTTTCTTCTGATTCTGAAAGTCTTCTCTTCCAATGCTAGGTTCCAGACACTGAAGTGCTCCAACTGGAAAAACTCACATTACTCTATATTCTGTTGAAAAAAAAAAAAAAAGTTCTTTCAACCAGTTATACCATGAGCAAAAATAATGATTGGTTGGCATCCTTTTTGTCTCGGGAGACAATGGAGTTGCACATAAAATAATCTAGTCCGGCTTTTACGTTTCAAGCCCTAATACATTTCCTGCTGTGGCTGTGTAGTCCTATCCTGGACAAACACTCCCTCTGGCAGGTACCGCAAATGTAGCGAAGATTGTTCCTGGCTGGTTGTAATGTCATAGTTGTAATGTCATCTTTTCTTGTCTTTCCATTTCTCCTCTCTCTCTCTCTGTCACTCCTTTGTGTTCCCTCTTTTACGGTACGTCGCCAATCTCCACGGTTGCTGGCAGCTGCTTCCCAGTTGCTAATATCGATGTTGCAGGCCTTCATGTCTCTTTTGCAAACATCCTTGTAACGTAAGAACGGTCTTCCCACAGACCTAGTGCCCCTAGCAAACTCTCCCTAGAGTATGTCTTTGGGGGATAATAATATGCGCACACTAAAACAACTCTTCTACGGCAAGACTGCTACAAGGAAGAAAACAATTAGTCGTTAGAAAAGCACTATGAAGATAACCTGAAAGAGACATTGACAGCCATGTGGCTCACAGAATCCTGAGAAGCCCACTATCATAGGCAAAACATAAAATCCTCACAAGCAACAAACATTCATACAACGAAGTTCAAATGTGAGATTTGTAAAGCCTGATCAGCTCTAGTGAAGCCACAGATCATGTGTTCAACATGTGGCCATTACTTCATGTTACAAGCAGTTCCATCAGATATATACACATACATACAATTCAATCAACAGTGTAATCAAAGTCATGTTCTTTTTTGATAATTAATGGACAAACACATGATTTACAACTATCATATAAACCACATGATCAGTTGTTCTTACTCACCTCTACATTACAAAATATAGCAGGAAATTCCATAACATTGATCAGAATAATCTTGTGATAAATTAAAAAATTAGAACAGGATACACATAGATGAAAATTTTTCAGACAATGGACATGAGATAAAACAAGAATAATAATAAATGAGTGAAGAGTGAATATATAGGGCGTGTGTTTATTTGGCAAGAAAAAAATGACCATCCCAGAATATAACAATATCTGTTTCAACACTTGGTTTCATATCAAGAATTTTGCAAAATGAATTCATAAACATAACAACTTAAGCAAGTTTTCTAGAATAGTTTTGAAATGGAACTATTAGTAAAAATGTTGAATATAGAATCCTGAATTGTAATTCTATGACATTGATGATGAGGTGAAAATTGGGTGCTTTTAAAATGGAGTAGAAGAGCAAACTCATCAGCTGTAATACTCACATGTAAGATCTCTTCATTCTGATTCTGAAAATTCTCTCTTCCAATTCAAAACTTCCTTGTCACACAGTTCTGTGTTACTTAAGCAAACTGCAAAGTTGGGATGTTTTTCTGATGCATTATAAAAATTCCAGCTTTTATGAGGCTATGTTATGAAGAGGACTTCCAGTGTTGTGAAGACTACATCACAGAGGCTAGTCTTCTTCTTCAGAACCAGAAACTGCTATAGCCCCTAACAACTATTTATCCACCCAAAACAGGAGTTAGGTGGAGGCGCAATGGCCCAGTGGTTAGGGCAGCGAACTCGCGGTTGGAAGATTGTGGTTTCGATTCCCAGATCGGGCGTTGTGTGTGCTTATTGAGCAAAAACACCTAAAGTTCCACAAGGCTCCGGCAGGGGGTGGTGGCGATCCTTATTATACTCTTTCATCCCAACTTTCTCTCACTCTTCCTTGAGTAACGCTGTGATGGATTGGCGTGCTGTCCAGCTGGGGGGAACACATGCGCCACAGAAACCGGGAATCCGGGCCCATGAGCCTGGCTAGGTTTGAAGAGGGTGCATAAAATAAAAAAAACAGGAGTTAGACCAATAATAGAGCACTGCTCCCACAACTGGAATGATGCGGATGTTATATGCACAGGCATCCCAGACTTTGTCTGAAGAAAAAAATTAGTTTGACTGATAGATAAGAAGTTGCTCATCAATCTTTGATCCAGACATGCTGTCCCCACTCTTCATTTTCTCTTACTGCTAGAGTGACCACTCCTCCTCAGATTTGGCTGGTTTTGTGTTACCTCCTCATAATCACAGCTCCCCACCCTGATCCACTCTTCTCTCCTTTTTCTTCTCACTCATATTGCGTCCACCCCATAAGCCTCTGTACTAATCATACTGCCAAGCCCCTTCTTCCTTAGAAAATCATCCCTCTGTAAATTCCTCCATGCTATGTTTTACTTGCAGTTACTGACTTGAAAATTGTTCATGAAGAACATGTTATTTTCTCCAGGCTAAACCAATGTAAAAAGTCATCCGTCATCCAGAGAATGTAAGGAACAGCTTTTATAGTGAAGATGGAAAATTTAATAAACTTCTATATTTAAGAGATGAGGAATTATGTACATTATTTACATTTAATAGATATTTGTCCTCATCTTGTTAACACAACGTTTCAGCTGATATACCCTCCAGCCTTCATCAGGTGCCTTGGGGAAATTTTGAACCTGGGTTCTCATTCCTAAGGTATTTTTTGATGTTATTATTATTATTATTATTATTATTCAGATCACTGTCTGGAATTGAACTTGGTATCTTAGGGTTAGTAACCTACGCTCTTAACCACTATACCACAACACAACAACCTCCTAAGCAGACCGAGTGCAGATATGAATAGCATATAGGAACCAGTATTAAGGAAGGATAGGAAAATATTAGGTTTATAAACCCTAAAATTTATTTACTCCATAATTGCCCACAGGCATAACAAAAAACAAGATGAGGACAAATATCTGTCAAATGAAAATAATGTAAATGGAAAATTTAGTTGTGTATTATTCATTTTACATATATAATTTTCAGCTGTTTAGATGAAAACAATAGGAATGTGCATTGTAAAAACAATTAAGTTGTAAATAATTTAAATAAAAAGAACATTTATGTTATATCAATTCTGTATTTTCTTAATTTATTTTGCAAATTCCATAACTTTGAGAGTTTTTGACATGTTGATGTTGTCTTTGGATTCTGTTGATGTCAGAGATAAACATATGCTCAAGGTGTTATTAAAGAGGGACCACTTAAAAAGGAGCTTATGATTCATTCACTGTTCCCTTTCTTGCCTTTTCGTGCATTATTATATGTGCTGTACATGCACTTTTGGTTACCGTTTTCGATGAGTTGTAATGCATTTGAGCACTGTATATAATAAGTTCATTATATGATTTTTATTATAATAAAGAGGGCTCCATTAAATCTAGGATCCCCCCAAAATTTGAAGAGGTCTAAAAACTTAAAAGGGCCTCGGTAGATTCAGAGAGATTAAATTAAATTTAATGGTTTTTAAATTTAAAAGCCCAATAAATCAGAAAAGGGCTCAGTGATTCTAAAAGAACTCTAGTGGATTAAAAAATATTTAGATAAATAAAAGAAATACAAATCATTAATTTGATTACTGTAAATATATTAAACATTTTTTTAACTCCAGGCTTTAGGTTTCTCTACGTTAAAGGGGTTCCAAAGCTTAGGGGACTTTGGGCCAAGGATCGAGACCCATATTGGCTGATACATAAATTCGGTTATGCCCGTCTCAATACAGCACTCAAAGAAATATGAAAAGCGCGTAATCACTGGAGCTCAAAAAGATTGTATTCTTATTTCGACGAACAGGACTGACTTAAACGTTAAATTTTCCGTTTCTTTCTTCTCGACTCTCTTTCCCCTCAGCGATCTGACTGTGACTCACTTTTCCTAATCATTCTTTCTCAGAACTGCAACGGTTTTGAATTTTCCCCAACTGTTACATTAACTCATTTCCTTTCTTTTGACGACTAAAAAAAAAAAAAAAAGAAAAAATCAAAATACGTAACATTAGTCGAATCAGCTGAAGTTTTGAGTAAGTCATAGAAGCTGTCTGCTATTCTTTTCTACTCTAGGCACAGGGCCCGAAATTTTGTGGGAGGAAGCCAGTCGATTGGATCGACACCTGTACGCAACTGGTTCTTAATTTATCGACTCAGTAAGGACGAAAAGTAAAATCGACCTCGGCGACCACTCCTTGCTATTCTTTCCTACTCTAGGCACAGGGCCCGAAATTTTGGGGGAGGAAGCCAGTCGATTAGATCGAACCTCAGTACGCAACTGGTACTTAATTTATCGACTCCGAAAGTACGAAAAGCAAAGTCGACCTCGGCGACCACTCCCTGCTATTCTTTCCTACTCTAGGCACAGGGCCCGAAATTTTGTGAGAGGAAGCCAGTCGATTGGATCGACCCCTGTACGCAACTGGTACTTAATTTATCGTCTCCGAAAGGATGAAAGGCCAAGTCGACCTCGGCGACCACTCCTTGCTAGTCTGTCTAACAAATGAGAGAGCTTATCAGGATTTTTGAAGTGAATTATCAGGAAAGATAACTCTGGATGTCAACAACTTTATCAGTAGCAAATATATACACACGCATATATATTTCTATGACTGTCGTCGTCTGTGTGTCTTGATGTAGTTCTCGTCTTTAGATCGTTGGAAATGTATAATCGTATTCGACTCATTTTTAGCTCACAATACCAGATAATATTCCTCTGTATTTTAATGAATGCCAGGCAAATATATTGCAATGATTATCAAGCGAATGAATTTGTTTCACGTACGGACACCAAGGAGGAGCAACATAATAGTACCCCAAGTAAACAACTTTCCTTGACAAAACATATAAAATATGATGTTTCACAAACTAGAGACCCGTATGATTATGAAATAATTAAAAAACCGGGCGAAATCCCCACGACTTATGTTCATAACAATGCTACTTTCGGCAAAGAATATAACGAAACTGTTAATCAAAACAAACAGCTCGAATTTATTTACACATATGAGGAATCAGAAAACGAGGTTGGTATATTATTTGTGGGTATGTTAGCCTTATTTATTCAACATTCTCTTTTCAGGCATCGTGTTTTCATCTATTTTATTTCCTAGAAGAACAACAGATCGTTTACAGCGCAGCAAGTCACTATACATTGCGGTGTTTAGTCACGGATCTTTACATCCCGAGTTCAAATCCCTCTGTAGTCAATGATCCCCGTCATTCTTCCGGGGTCGATGAAAAAAAAAAAAAAATGAAGTATCAGCCAAATACTGAGGACCAGTTCCACATCTCTATAATGTGAATGCAATATTAATCGAAATAAAAAAAGGTGATCGTTTATTTGTGATCATCTGTAATATTTGCCCCTTCTGACTTCCGTAATCAATCATGTGATTGAGAAGAATCTATATTTTCTTTCACTTTAATTTCCAATTCATTACAACACAACATGAATATTAATTTAATATATGCATTATTATTGTCTTTCTTTTTTACATGACACATTTTGGTACTACTGTACAACACAAGGTTGGCTGCGGCTGGGTTTTATTTTTAGCCAAAAAAAAAAGATTTTCTTAACATAAGACTGTGGTATACCAAAGGGTGTACGACCAAGAACCCTACTGAAACCCCTGTCTTTATATCGTCATATAACGAACGAAAAACATTCGGTAATGAAAGAATATCAATAGGATCCATGTTATACAGCAGTGTCCATAATTTTAATCAATCTTGTCTACATATTACATCAGTATTCCAACATCGGTCCCAAAGAACTTTTATTTGAGCTTGTTTTAAGTTTAAAATTAAACTCTTAAATGTTTCGTTTGAATGACTCATAGACCTTAAGAACCAACGTGTTTAAGGTAAAGAAAGTTTTTTCCCCTCCCCGATTGAATAATATCGCTCTGTAAGACTTGCAGACTTTTCTATTATTATTATTGCATACGTATTAATTACTTTCGTTTCTGAGTGCTTCCGTACTTTATTGTGATCCAATAACATAACCTTAATTTTTTTTTTTTAAATCATGCTTTCGAATTTCATACCGATGATAAACAATATCTATCATAAAAAAAAAACACCATTGAATTTCTATAAGAACCTTAATAGCATTTCTAGAACCATATATTTGGTCTCTCTGTGGAGAGACGATATTGACGCAGAAATAACGCCATGCAATTGGTATTGTAGTGAGATATACATGAGACATCAGGACTTTCAGGAGTCATCAGCTGTCAGTGGTAGGCGATCATGGAGTATAACGTCCCATTTTCACTTTTGCAAACTTTAGTTGGTGACTGTTTGTTTGATGATCGTGAAAGAAAATCTATCTATCTATCTATCTATCTATTATCTATATATATATATATATATATATATATATCTATATATATATATATAATATATATATATATATAGAGAGAGAGAGAGAGAGAGAGAGAGCAATCTTACTTAGAAAGGGATGCGTGCGTTCCGTCATATAATATATTAATAAATAAAACATATGCATATATATATACATATATGTACGTACCTACCTCTACATGTATATATACACACGCATTAATGAGTACAGGACACCAAAAAAACGTCGAACACAATGGTTTGTGTCTGTTTTCGTTTCTCATTGTGTTCGACGTTTTTTGGTGTCCTGTATTCATATATGCGTGTATATATACATGTAGAGGTAGGTACGTACTTATATGTATATATATATATGCATAT
This sequence comes from Octopus sinensis, assembly GCF_006345805.1. Taxonomy (NCBI): domain Eukaryota; kingdom Metazoa; phylum Mollusca; class Cephalopoda; order Octopoda; family Octopodidae; genus Octopus; species Octopus sinensis. Next base: position 40,030,966 of record NC_043014.1, read on the forward strand.
GTTTTATTTATTAATATATTATATATATATGCACGCATTATAATTATCGTTATGTGTGTGTGTTGTGTTGCGACCAGGTTGTTTTTCATAGCGACATAAATGAATCATTCTCGCAATTTACTCATAAAAAGTCCTTTCTACTATAGGCGCAAGGTCTGAAAATTTGGGGTAGGGAGCTAGTCGATTACATTAACCCCAGTGCTCAACTGGTACTTATTTTACTGACCCCCGCAAAGACAGACAAAATTAACTCATAAAAACAGTAATTGAATAGCAGCTGCCTCAATCTGGTTGTTCAATTTCCTAGAAATAGCAGGCTAGGTTTTTCTATAACTGTACTCTCTTATCTGAAGCAGCTGAAGTGAATTTGATGAACAAATAAAGAAAGCCCTTAAAAAATCTGGTTCTATCAACCCCTGCTCGTCGTAACAATAGCAAAAATGCACGTCAAAATCGCGCACACAAGTTACACATCCAGACACGTTGAAAATTGCATTAGAAAAAATCCCGTACGGCTGGGGACCCCATCGTAGTCTGCGTGTAGATTTTGCATTGATTATGTATTACGTACGAAATAATTAAAATATATATTATACACTTCATTGTGTGTTGTCTATGCGTGTGTTTCCCCGATTCGTGGAGAAATTGTCTTGCTTGATTGAATTAGGTCAGTTGTGCAACAAAAAGGAACCGTTGCCCTACTGTAAGCAGGCTGGCTGCTGCAAAGTGTTAACGAAAATATTTTGTTCGCAACCACCAAGAATTTGACACGGACCGAAGTTGGAGAAAGTGAAAGTGGCTTGTTTTTTTTACAAAAACAAAGGCCGTTCAGTGCTAAATACTGTGATATCATCAGTCAGTATACGCCAGATATCACATTGTGGAAGTTACTTCCTTCACACTGATGATGAATAAGCTGGATTAGAAATTATTGGAAAATGAAGTTGGATGAATCATCACTGTTCAAACTAAAGGGTTAAAAGAACGAAAGTGGGTTCTTTTCGGTTTGACCGGCAGTTTTTTAAAATAATTTCCACGTAACTAAACATTTTAAAACTTCGTATACTGGTAGAATGTGTTTATAAAACATCTTTTCTCTTGGATTTATTGAGAAAATTCTATAGTTTGTAAGATATTTGTAGTTTTTTTTCTTCAATTTCTGCAATTTCAACCAATCAATGACGTCTATTGAGGTGAAAACATTCTGCGCCGTATGAATTTGTCCCTCGTTTAAGAAACAGATTAGGTTTATTTACATTTGCGAAGAAAAAAAGATACCCTTTCCCCCACCCCTAACCGTAACCCTAAAACAGATTGAAATGCAATAGATCGATACTAGGGTCATAATTATGGGTGACAATTTCATATGACACCGCTAGAAAAAACTGCCGTTCAAACCGAAAAGATCCCGAAAATGTTGTAAAATGGAATAATCAATGAAAGGGATCTTTTTCTGTTTGACGCACAGTAACGATTTAACTGAAACTTTCTATATAGACGTAGTTTCATGCTACTTACGAAAATAACTACTCTTTTTTTTCTTTTTGAGAAATCAATAACGAAAAAGTTACGGATCTTTTCGGTTTGAACGGCAGTTTTTTCTAGCGGTGTCATATGAAATTGTCATCCATAATTATGACCCTAGTATCGATCTATTGCATTTCAATCTGTTTTAGGGTTAGGGTTAGTTAGGATTAGGGTTGGGGGGAAGGGTATCTTTTTTCTTCAGAAATGTAAATAAACCGACCAATGCCTTGTGAGTGGATTGGTAGACGGAAACTGAAAGAAGCCTGTCGTATATATGTGTATGTGTGTGTGTTTGTCCCCCTAGCATTGCTTGACAACCGATGCTGGTGTGTTTACGTCCCCGTCACTTAGCGGTTCGGCAAAAGAGACCGATAGAATAAGTACTGGGCTTACAAAGAATAAGTCCCAGGGTCAATTTGCTCGATTAAAGGCGGTGCTCCAGTATGGCCGCAGTCAAATGACTGAAACAAGTAAAAGAGTAAACCCAATCTGTTTCTTAAACGAGGGACATATTCATACGGCACAGAATGTTTTCACCTCAATAGACGTCATTGATTGGTTGAAATTGCAGAAATTGAAGAAAAAAAACAACAAATATCTTATTTTTTTCCTGTAATTTTTGTCAGTCAGATCTGTCTATTCTGAATATTACTGAAATCTACAATTTTGTTATGACTGTTTGTTTCCATAGTAACTAATGTAAACCATCATGTAGTTAGGGTTTGCAGTGCACCCTTGCGTAACTAGAGGGTCAGGGACGGCGAGCAAGCGATTCGCTCTGGGAAAACTTTTATAAGAACAACACTTTTGGGTCTGCTGTATAACTCTGTATTGGTGCCCGGCCCGGGGTGGGGCGATGGATGACAAACTCAAAAGCTGCTCTGTGCAACACACACTGTTTTCTTTCATTAAATATCTTCATATTTTATGTTTTTTAACGGTTTTATTGGATGGGGGTGGGGCGCAAAATTAGTAACCGGGGCAAAATGAGTAACCTCTGATGAGTAACTCCTTTTCTCCCTACCTGTTTGAAATCACTACAATGCAATTATTGCCCCATCATTTTGTATTGCTTATATTTAGGAGAAAAAAAAAAGGTCAGCATAGCTGTTGTTGAAGTTGTGTGAGTCCAAAACATAGTCAAGTCGAAGGTCCTCTTTTTTTTGAAGAAATTTTTCCTCAACTTTGATCCGATTGTAATTGAGGTTGCAAGTAAAATATCTGGATAATTTTTGTGTTTAACAATCAAAAGTATCCCAGAAACAGCTGTAAGACTTCTCTCTCTCTCTCTGTTTATATATATATATATATATTATGGAGGCGCAATGGCCCAGTGATTAGGGCAGCGGACTCGCGGTCGTTAGATTGCGGTTTCGATTCCCAGACTGGGCGTTGTGAGTGTTTATTGAGCGAAAACACCTAAAGCTCCACGAGGCTCCGGCAGGGGATGGTGGTGATCCCTGCTGTACTCTTTCACCACAACTTTCTCTCACTCTTACTTCCTGTTTCTGTTGTACCTGTATTTCAAAGGGCCGGCCTTGTCAATCTCTGTGTCACGCTGAATATCCCCGAGAACTACGTTAAGGGTGCACGTGTCTGTGGAGTGCTCAGCCACTTACACGTTAATTAACGTAGCTCTCAGGATGATTCAGCATGACACAGAATGTGACAAGGCTGGCCCTTTGAACTGCAGGTACTACTCATTTTTGCCAGCTGAGTGGGCTGGAGCAACATGAAATAAAGTGTCTTGCTCAAGGACACAACGCGTCACCGGGAATTGAACTCATGACCTTATGATCGTGAGCCAAATGTTCTAACCACTAAGCCACATGCCTTCACTTTCAAAAAGCTACAAACTCCTCCCTATGTTTCACTTTTAGGTTTTTGAAAAGTGGGGAAGTTTCTGTAGAAATAATGTCATTAACCTGTTGTTTCTAGCATGTCAGGTTTTCTGGTGGTGGTCAAGTTTTTTTTTATGTCTGCTATTTCAGTACAATTCTGTGCATGTGTGAAAATATCAGATGAAAGTGAAACATTGGGAGGCTTTAACTTTTTGCCAGGTCCGCTGACTGGCTCCCGTACTGGTGGCATGTAAAAAGCACCATCTCTCTCTCTCTCTCTCTCTGCCTACATATATGTGTGTGTGTTTGTGTTTGTTCTTGTCCCCACATCACTGCTTGAAAACCATTGTTGGTTTGTTTATATCCCTATAACTTAGTGATATAACTTAGAGACTGATAGCATAAGTACTAGACTTGAAAAAAAAAAACGGTTTTTGAGTCAATTTGTTTGATTAAAATCCTTGAAGGTGGTGCCTCATTATGACCACAGTCCAATGATTGAAGCAAGCAATAGGTAATTAATAAACAATGAAAAGACCAAATCCTGTAATCTTATCTGTAATTGCTTTATAAGTCTTAGCTTTTAAGTAAAAAATCCTATTTTCTGTGTAGAAAGTATATTCTAGATCAGGAGTCTGGAAAATTTTCTATCTGAAAATCTAAATTTTAGGATAAAAAAATTAAATCGAAGGAAATGGAGACATTTGGACATACATAATTCATCATAAGCAAAAGTACATTTTTAGTATTATTCAGTGCAATATCTTGTTTTGAATCTTATCTAAAATTGCTTCAGTATCTTGGTCATGGGTTTATCAAAAAGTCCTGACTTATGAACTTTGATGTTCATAAGAAAATTTGAAGCAATTTTACATAAGTCTTTTGAATCAACTAATTTGTGCAAATTTTTTTATTGCCTTTACATATGAATTTAATTAAATCAAAGTACTGCACAAAATTGTTTTGAGTAACTGATAAAAAAAAAAAGAAAAAATTGTTCAAATAGATTGATTCAAAAATCAATATAAAACTGAGCTACAAATTTTTGATGTTCTTATAATTATTTAAAATTGAATTCCAGACATCACATTTAGATTTCTATTCATTTATGATTTTCTCTAGTTTGGACTGCTGATGATAGTTTTTCATATCCTGATATATGTCAGGGTGATAAGTCATGAATTTTAGTTATTAAAATAAAAATCACACCCCATGACTGGGACAGGAAAAACAACTATGAAGCAATTACAGATAAGATTACAGGATTTGATCTTTTTATTTTTTATCATTCATCTTTCACTTGTTTCACTGATTAGACAGCAACCATGCTTGAAAGGTTTAGTCAAACAGATCGACACCAGGACTTATTTTTAAACCTGCACCTATCATTAT